>NW_017100373.1:433333-448279 GCF_001263275.1 Habropoda laboriosa
TATACTCTGTGATCGGCAGACGCACTAATGCGCATTAACTAGTATTGCCTCCTCATATTCCGAAGATGGCGCATCAATCGATCACAAATAAAGAAGAATTCTCATGGAACAATGCCTGTCTACATTCAGTCAACGTCAGGTCATCGGTTCGATTATTGATGTCAACAAGACCTTTCTATATACTGTATCATTTGGGACAAGCATGCGCATGAACTTTTGTTTATTATGGTTTATTATATACATATGTGCATATATACAAGAGTGCATCCATAAATGTTTAAATAAAAAATAAACATTTCTTTTTTAAAGTATTGCATTATTTTACTGTACATGCCACTGCATGATTTTGACCACAATTGTGTAATAATGTCAATGTGTCTATGGTTATTTCACATTTAAACTATAATTTTTAATTAATTTCGATTCAAGTTTACAAAACAGAGTATAGTTTTAAGGTTTAACAGTTATTCTAATAAATATTTGTAAAGTTTTACATAAGCAATCAAATAGTCACTTTACGCGACGATGTAAATATCTACAAATAAGTATCGAAAATGTGTCACAGTTCTAATCATTTTGTTTGCAACTTAATTCTTTTTAGTGGTAAAACTAATTCGCAATAAAAGTTACTCTGAATAATTTTCAACGCTTTTGGAATATATGTATAATCCTATTATAAATTTCTGCCCTCCTTTGATACGTTTCATTAAATTCATCTACCTCCCACTCTATGACATTAATAGTCACGTCTGTCATTGTGTTATGGACCGTCATTTCCTTTGATAGAGTTCGAGGTTTTTCTCTGATCTGCCCATCTTTTCACGCACTAATGGGTAGAATAGACTTTAGCAGTTTTATAAAATTTTAAAAATTATAGTGTGCTTTCAATGATCTAAAAGTAGGATTTTTAGCATTAAAGTTAAAATTATGTGTAATCAATATTTATTTGTGCAAAGATAGTAGAATTTTGTATTAAAATATAATCAAGGAGATGGGTCCACCACCGGTGGTAACGGGCATATCACCGAAAGAAGGACCTCCTGGAACACGCGTGATAGTTCGCGGTGAATTCCTGGGTAGCAAAGCGCAGGATCTTATAGGTTAATTTCATATGTCAAGTCACCTGAAAATATCATTTTTACGACAAAAAAGTACTATTATTCATGTAATATTTCATGTATCTAGGTTTAACAATATGTGGGTGTGATTGTCTATTATCAGCAGAATGGAAGTCCTCTAATAAAATCATTGCTAGATCTGGACCTTGTAAAGGTCGTGGAGATATTATAGTAACTACACGAAATGGAGGGCAAGGAACATCAACAGTACAATTTCGTGGTTATCATGAAACTATAGGCCCTATGAAAGAGTCTGCAGTATGGGTAGAAGAAGCTCCTATGCAAAGTTTTGTCTGGGGAAGAAGAACACTTTCCCCAACAAATTATCAACAGGAAGATCCTTTGGGTCTAAGTGTAGAGGGCAATGAGTATGATTATGACTATACTTATTTTTTTACAAAATAATATAAATACTATAATATGTTTATTTGTAGTAAAAAATTTCCTGAAGATGAGTTAATGGAACTTTTTGGAGAGGGTAGCGGAGATCTTACTAGTGAAAAGTTCCATCCTGGTTGGTTTTTATTACAACACCACCATGCTACTACTTTTGAAGATTTAAAAGCTGGATTAGCATATCTAAAAAGAAAAGTGAATTCTCAGAAAGAGGGTCAATTATCATTTTTAAAGGTGATTGTTGAACCAAGGAAAAAAGGGTAGCGTTGATATCTATGTCTACTCAATATTCTTTTATTATTCTTTAGGCTAATGTAGGTTCAGTAGTGGAACAATTAGACACTATAATATTATTAAAGGAACAGTTTGAAGCAGATATAAAAACATATGGCCCTGACCCTACTGAAAAACTAGAAAAAGCTATTAAACAATCCATGTCAGAGGCTAATAAATTATTTGATGATGTGTTAGCAAGGAGAGATAGAGCAGATGCAACAAGAAATGCATTGGCTGTAATGCAAAGATACAAGTTCCTTTTTTGTATGCCAATTAATATAGAAAAAAACATAAAACGAGGCAATTATGATCTCGTAATTAATGACTACGCGAGGGTAAAAAATTTATTTAAAAGTACTGAAGTCGATGTTTTTAAAAAAGTATTAGAAGAAATCGACAACAGAATCGATATGTTAAAAGTACATCTAAGAAAAAAGCTTGAAGAAATGCCCTTTAGTTTAGAAGAACATAAGAAAATAATCAGAAATCTTGTTAATTTGGAAGCTGAGGGAGATCCAGCTTGGGATGCAATAGGTACTTATATATAATATTCTATACAATATTCTAAATATTCAAGCATTAACAATTTACTTTTCTAGTTTTCCATTCGAATTATTTGAAAAAAAGTATTACCACTTGTATGCAAGAACATTTGGAAATAGATAATTCCAATGGAGAAGATTTCAACAAAGTGAAGTCAACACAGATCAATAAACAATCAAAATTGAATAAAACTGATGGAACTAGTACACCACCACAAATATCATCTATTGAAACAATTTGTGACATTATAGTTGAACAACTACCAGACTTGTGGAGATTAGGCCAAAGTTACTTTACAGGGCAATTACATGTAGCAGTAGATGCAGAAAAACAAACACCTTTTAAGGTATATTCAAGCTTTTACAAAATTTGAATTGTTTAAAAATGCAATTTCTGTCACAAAAAAAAAAAAAAAACATTAATTGTTATGGTACAGAATCTGGTTTTATCAAGCATGCAGCATGCCATGGAAGCCATGAGAAATACATGTAGCAATGATTTGGATGCTGTATGGCTTTTACATATCTTGCGTAGGATTAGGCAAATGTATGCTTCATTGATTCATTTGGACTTGCCAAGCGATGCGTTAGATATTTTCGGAAAATTTATACTCGATTTAAGGTATAAAATAATACTATGATATTCTTCAATTTCTCTATATAATAAGCTAATGATTTTTTCAATCAGATTGCAGTGCTTTGGTGCTCTTTTTAAACAAACCGCTGAAAATATAGCAGCTTTACATAAGAAAGAAACTTGGCAGATTGAATATCTGAACGAAGATGGTGGCGTTACGAAAGTGGTAATAATTGAATTGTTTTTACTAAAATTTTAGTATTAAGTATTTTTTTATCAAATATTTATTTTCATCGTTATACAGCCATATCTATTCGAAGAAATGGTTATGGAAGTTTCAAAGCGAGCGCGAGATACGGTAGTCGCTTGCGGTCCTCGAGAAGGACCATTGTTCGCGAATCCTGTGCACCAACTTTTATTTTATAATTCTGTTAAGACATTGTTCACATCATTTACACGATGTCTACAACAATTGGCATTTAATGGCTGCGAGGATGCTTTAGACGACGATGAACCTTCAGTCTCGCAATTAGTTGGTTCTCCATCTGTCTATAAGAGCAAGAGTAACAAACATCAAGGCCCAGTAAGTTGTTTAATACATTTACAGTGTGGTATGTTTATAGAGAAGACTATTTATTTCAGGGCAGATAGTCCATATATTAACTGCCATTGCAAAAAAAAAATATACAATTTGTAGCATGTTTTGAAGTCTGCTATATTTTAGCATTACTTCTGAATTTTTTATCAGACGTGGGAACAGTGCCTCTTAATCTCATTAAGTAATATTCGTTATACACTGAACACTGTCCTACCAAGAATTGGAGACGTCTTAAAGGATCAGGATTATCCAAACTTGTCAAACGCGGTTGGATGGAATTCCGATTGGACACAACTGGAGACACTGGATACTGCTGTCTTGGACGCGTATTTGGAACGCCGCTGCGATCCATTGGTCGGTACAATTGAACCGAGTATGTATCTAGGCGGTCTAGAATGGGATTTTGAGACTGAACCTACTCACGTGAAGCCGTACGCGCAAGAAATCTTAGCAAATTTAGTCGCAGTTCACGCAGAGGTAATTACCATTTACTATTTCATTCAAAGAAGAAATAAGAAATCGTAATTTTGTGATTGTAATTTTTTTGCAGGTACGTCGTGTCGCACCAGCTTTATTACAACGTGTGCTATCTCATATAGTTGAGACTGTAGCGGAAGAACTTGCAAGGCTTATGTCTTGTGTTACTCAATTTCGACCTCCTGGAATAGTGCAAGCACGAACCGACATTATACTTTTGCGGAACGCTTTGCAGTCTTATAGTACAACTAGAGCAAAGTAATGATTTATTTTTCATTGGTCCTTGCGATTATATTATTATAAGATACGTTAATTTTTAATTTCCAATTTTTAGGAACTTCTTCGAAGAGGCTCTGGACGCAATACCGCATCCTATTAACAAAGACGATTGCATGAGAATTGACATGTTATTATCGAAAGTGGCAACGTCCATGCATTTGCAACTATCATGTCTTGCCAGTGATACAACAAATAATACTCCTACATTGATTGCTGATCCTAATCGCGTTACTACTGTATAGTTTTAATAATAAACCTGAGGATCTAAGTATTTATTACATTTATTGCTAATATTTTTCACATTGTTACAACAGTAGGTTTCTCTATTTCAGTCCACACGTTTGTCGCTATTAATGTGAATACATACAACAAATTTCATCTTGAATTGTTAAGTTATACAACCTTTTTAATCGTGTTTCTTTACCAGTTGCAAAGCACCGGCATCGGCAGCCAATAATACAGTATCGCCTAAAAACGTGTTTATATTTTAATATTTTCTTCTTTTCATAAAGAAAAACAATACATTACCTGTTTGGAATATTTGTGTAGCTTTCTTAACCCCTACTATACATGGAAGACCGTATTCTCTAGCTACTACTGCACCATGACTTATAAGTCCTCCGAGTTCGGTGACTATGCCACTTAGTAACGGAAAGTATGGACTCCAAGCAATGTCTGTAGAGTGAGTAATTAAAATATCTCCCGGTTGTATTTTTTGCGCATCCCCCAAATCTGTGATCACACATGCTCTATTAAGAACGGAGCCACCGCATACTGGTGTTCCTTGAATTTTTATTGATTTATCGTCCACTACCATATTTAAATTACTCTGTAATATAACATCATTTTAGTATTTTTACGAATAGTATTTCTGTAAAAATGAATATACTGATTTACCTCCTCAGGAATTGGCATTCCAATATTAATTTCTGGATATTTTATATCTTTTAGCCGAGGAAAATTTCTTTTCCTACGAAAAGCTCTGAAAAAATTGTTGAAATATATCAATGAATTATATCTGCAAAGAAATTTAATTAATTGTTTTATTACTTTTGCACAAGTGTTCTATTATGATGAGTCAACATTTGTCCTAATTCTCCATGTGTTAGAAAGAATATTAAATCCTCGCTGGGTAGATACCCCTCTAAGGCCATCAATTTTCCAAGTCCTCTGTAAGCTAGTCTAAATGTATGTACAATGCTTACAAATATCGCTTTCGTCAATTCTCTATCTACAACAGCTTTCCTACAACGAGGTACAAGCTTTTTCAAAAGCCATTTAGTAATTGTCGATTTTGGTGTCTTTAATTGCGCCACTGTTTCTTCTGCACTAAGTGTTTTGCTTAATTTGTTCGTTCCGGGAATAGCCATCATCGTCTAACGAAAGTGATGCAATTTATTCTTCTATTCATATATACTCAAATAATTGAATGTACCTGTAGCGTAGTAATAAGGTTCTCAGGCCTAAGGGACCATGGTTCTGATAAGAAATCCATTTCTTGAATACATCTATGTCCATGCTCTTTAAGTAGGCTGTCTAATTCCTTTGCAGCTGATGGGCAATTGACTTTTAACCAGTTAATACCCTTCTTAGGATCCACTTTCTTAAATTCCTCATCCTTTTCATTTTTTTTAATGTAAATTACTATTTTCTTAAGACTCGTTAACATTTCAGCACTAACAATATCGCTGCAAGACCCGAGCAAAAGAGCAATATCCGAAAAATGCTCCGGTATCAAGTCCTTGTAACCTTTTGTTAGAAGCGCCATTGCAAAAATTTGATAAGTGATACTGACTCTCGATGTATGCATATGACATTCTGTTCCCTAAATGTTTCATACAATTAAGTAGTCTATTAAAAGATACTGATATCTGAATATACTTACTTTAAAAAATTGTTGAAATTGTTGGTTAATTTCATTATACAAACTGTATGCAGTATGAAAATCTTCTGCATTCAAAGTTAAATTTTTATGAAGTTCTCTCGCAATTTTTTCTACTTTGCTATTTTTAATTGCATCATCTACCATTTTATACATGATAAATATTTGACGCCATAGAGTGGCTTACTTTGTGAATTTCTGGTGTTACTACGAGATTTCCGCAAACAGCTATATCAATAACTTTGTTTAAAAGTGTTATTTTTTTGGAAGGATCTTGTAAAAACATCTGTAATAATGATAAATTAAATTTTATATATACGTCTTTCTTGTTAAACCAATAACTTACATTGTAATAGTTTATGGCGCATTTCATTCCTACGACAGTAAAGAAAATACGATTCGCAATGTGGAAGGCATTACATATTCCTGTTTCAAATGCTCCTATAATCACGGAGATCGTCAAAGGCGACATAGGATTTGGAAATACTTCGCCTACATTAGCGAATGTTATAATATCAATATCGCTAGGGACGCTTGTATCTAATTCATGCGTTAGCTCAAAATCTGTCCAGCTATATAAAGTGGTAATAGGTCGAGCTTGAAGTAAATAAATATTTTCTTTGACCACTGCCCATTCTATATCTCTGGCACTACCGAACAAAGTTTCTAAATTTACTCCTATGTCAGCTAATCGTAAAGCAATTTGTTTTGACACACACACTGTTTTGTTCTCTTGCTCATTCAGTTCCATGGTAACCACACCATTATCTCCTGTTAAAATCTTTTTTTTTTTGTTTCCTACGAATGAGCTTTTTATAGTTAATTCATTATTCCAACTTTTATGAACAATTATTGTGTCTGGTTCAACTGTTGCTGACACAACAGACTAAACAATTAAGGAGCGATCGTTAATTATCTATTTTTACAACTTATAATCATCATACTTATAAAGATTATACCTCTCCTAATCCATAATTAGCTGTAATAATAATGTTGGAAGGATCACCAGTAGTTGGATGTCTGGTGAACATAACACCAGCGGCATCAGCATTTACCATCTTTTGCACGCAAACACTCATAGATGATTTTATAAATATACCATGCTGTTTCCTAATATACGGATTATTCAGTGTCAGTGTCAGAAATATTAAGATAATATTACATTACCTTACACGCTGATTACATTGTCGTGTTACCTGTATTCGACACTTTGATACGAGAACAAACTTGCCCAACACATAGCTATACTTTTGATGATATTGTCAATGCCTTGGATACCTAAATAAGTTGAGTTTTGACCAGCTGCTGAGGTTTCCTCACTATCTTCACCTACAGCACTAGATCGTACCGCGTATTTCGACGGTTTATCGTTGTCATTTTCTGATTCTAAGTTTTCTATTGCCTTTACAATTGCACCTTTTACTTCTTCAACAATAGGAGTTGATTCGATAATATGCATAGCTCTAGAAATAAAATTAAAGATTATTTACGTAGTAATATCCTATTAAATAATTTTCAATTCTTATAAGTAGTAAATAATTTACTCCTCGCAATAGTTTTGAAGATCACCATCCTTTTTACCAACACTGACATCCTCAATATCATTGATTATTTTCTGTAATTCCTTATGCATGTGTAATTGCAATTCAAGGGCAAAAACAGTCACACAAAATCCTTTAGGTACAACAAACTGCGAAGATTATCACGTATTAAAATAATTCAAGTAAAACGATCTATAGCATTACTCACATCTGCATTTTGAACCGAAGTTAACATCGCAAGTGAAAATCCTTTTCCACCAACAATATTTTCATTTTGGCATTTTCTATCATTGAAATAAACTACGTAATCTTTTCTTTGGACGAGCATATTAACTTGTTTTAAAAATTGTAACGGTGAATGCACTTTTCCTTGACAAGGTCCATTATACGGTGACCACAATTGTATTAATCCAGTACCTATTAAATATTACTGCTTCCTATATTTTATGTAATATAGAAATATTCTATTGGAATGCTTTAATAATTATACCTGACTGTCCGTTTATTTCTAATTTAACATTAACAATTTTGCTTTGCCAGTTCCATGGCTCACCATAGTAAAATTTTATTGAGTTTTTAGGTTTTATTAGAATATTGTATCTTTTATTCTCAGCTGAAATAAAATTTGCAATAATTATTTAAAGATGTTTCAACGTAAAACATAAAAGATTTATACCAACGTCATATTACCTGTGAACCATGTTTTGTAGTCTGAATTAGGATTAAACTTTGCTGACATAAAATCAGATAATGTGAGTCCTATTTTGTCAATCTTACATTCGTCTTCACTATTATTTCTATATTGACCAAATTGTATTCTGAAATAAAAATCTTTTGCTCACCAATGTTACCTTAAAAGTTATAATATCCAATCATAATATACTTTTTAACTTACTGCGGAAAACTATTTTTTGTACTGCTCATATTAAGATAATACATAGCACCATATGACATTATTCCAAATAGTGTAACTGATTCGTGAAATTCATGAGATTCGTGCTTTCCCCAACGATGTTGATGAAGCCCACGTAAATACAATGCGGAAACAGATCCATCTTTATATGTTATTTGTCCTATCATAGATCCCCATTGATCAAAACCTGTATAGTCTAATAATTTTCTGCAAAAATTAATAATATATTATTTATGTATACAAAAAAAATAATAGTTTATACTAAAATTCTTGTACTTATTCAATACATTTTATTCATCCACTGAGGGCTCTTCCATGGCTCACAAGCTAAAGCTTCTGCATGCAATTTTGAGCTCCAATCTTCTGGCCACCTTAATGGTTGAGAGTTTGCAATAAATCTAAACAGAAAGAAATATTAATTATCTTCTCAATATTTAATTTGATTACTAATGAACTAATAGTTTTTATTACATAAAGTTCAAACGAATATGTTCAACATTTTCATCACTACATTCATCACCCTTAGTGAAGTTTCTCAGTATGCCATTATAAATTATTCTCCAACGTCGTTGGAATTGCAAAAACTCGATTTTAAGACCAGCTGCTGTCCATTCCTGATTCAAGCTACTCACTAATGTGGTATCAGGATAAGCTGTTAAAAAATTTCTAGATTATTTTATGTTGTTTATTAGGGGAAAAAAAATGTAGTGATAAATATTTATCTACCAGGCAGAACATATAGTTGACCATCAGCTGTAGTAAGCTGCAGTGACAGTTCTGCTATTTTAAATGCTTTATGAGAAAATTTAATGAATAGAGAATTTCTTGTTTTATCTGTACCATAAAAAAGTATGCTATTGGCACTCTAAATTTAAAAAAAGTTACAGTTAATTAGCTGAAAATCACAATTCTTAGTTTAACAAAATAAATAGTACTTGCATCTTTATCTTTGATTTTGGAATCTTCCAAGTGATTTTGTTTATAATTGTATGAATTTTTTTCTTGTTTCCTTCTCCTGTTAATACAATGCTCGGCGCACCAACGTTTTAGTAAGAAATAAACATCTAAAAACGAGTTATATTAATACAAATATACCTGTTTCATCTATACAAATGAATGAAAGATACTTACTTGGCATCTTACGTTTCGAATCCAAACATGATGAACTTTCTTTCTTAAGGATTTTGTTAATCCAAAGACATAGAAGTAAAGGAAGGAAAAACGAAATCAAAATTTTACAGATAAGTAGAATTTCTGCCATCCTGAAGTACGTTTTTTAAACGACTGGTATTGATAATTTTATATGAGAATGTCTATATTATTACATATTACTACCGTCAAAAAATATTAGAACACAAAGTTCAATTAGAATTGCTTATCTATATCACTTTTACTTATCGGCTGATGAGGTAGATAAAAACTAAACTAAAATTTTTGAAAAAGAAACTGCATTTCAACAGTTGTGAATCTTTTACAAATAAATTATGTGCTCTTCGATTTAAATATTTTTTGCGCCGATATTTTAACTTATTTTCGATCAATTTAAAGATAGTAATTAATTCTAAACATCAATTATCTACGAACACACAACAATCGTACTAGTAGTTTGCTTATCATTCACCTACTACTTGGCTGTCATAAGCAGATCTTGCGAATGATCTCAACAAACAGTTGCTTAACATAATTGTACACCACACCACCAGAATTGGCTTCCACACATCATAAATGCAATTCCACACAACATAACAGAATTTGCAGTATACATGATTATAGCTAGCTATAAATAGATCAAGTACAACCGAATGTAATAAATTTGTATCTTATCCGTAACGTAATAGCCTGCCTTATCTATTGATTATATCATTATCTGTAATTAACATGCTTAAAATGCTGTCTCATTTCATTACAAGTCATTCAAGAGATTTGTAGCGGTACGTCCTATATCACTACCCGAAAGACTAACTGGTAAAACACATTTTCTCGCAAGCTTCTTCCTAGCCTGCTATTCCAAAAAGTATGACTTCTTATTACAACCTATTTTTCTTCCAAATTACGGACAATTTCATTAGGATGGCTAAAGACTAAAAGCACTCTCCCTTTCCCAACTTCCTCTTCCATTTTCTCCCTTTCTCTCGCAACAACTGTCATAGAGTAACGTAAAGTTGATATATTTCTGAGTTGATTCAAATGTGTCTGCAGTGTACTATAAGCTGTTGATAGCTGACTGTTAGTAAAATGCGTTTACACTATTATATTTAAGGAAATATTTGTTTCACCTAATTATGAATAACATAAAAGAAATATCTTTCATTCTAATTTCATATGTTAATGAGTCATTATTTTCCTAATATAATCACATTCCGGAAATACTTATATTTCCGTTCGTTTTTAAAATTGTACGAAAACTGCAACACTTATATGTTCATATTAATATCAGGCGTTATGCATAACTGATTTTGTTCACAATAAAAATAATATTAATAGTTTAATAAGTCTACTTTAATTCTTCTTTTTATTCGAATTTGAAAAATCAACAGATTCCTCACTAATGGCGTCAACATTTGGACGAGATTTATCCACCGGGTATAGCCTGTAGATAAAAATATTTGTTTATATTAAAAACGTATAGCATTCAAATGGAAATTTTTAACTTACCATCTTTGATAAAGATAAACGATGAAAACAGCGTCATCTCTGAAACAAGCTATTCTAAGCGCAGTTGGTGTCGAGATTATAAATGCGAAAACATCGTCGATAAATGTATTAAATGCTTTATACATAAACGTTCTCCATGGTAAATGCGCTACAGACTTCAGTTTATAATTGACAAAAAGCTGAGGAAGCATGAATAAAAATCCGAACGCATACACGCCATTTACCAACGAATTTATGCTCCACGAGTACCAGCTTGAATATAAAATATTATCAATACAAATATCTCTCTCTATTATGAATAAATTTAAATGCACTCCTGTACCTTTTGTGAGGTTTATAAAGTAAGGAATAAATTGCACCTCCAACCACAAGAGGATATAACATGTAGCTTAAATAACGCATACTCTCTGTATCAAATTCCCTTGTTTTAATTTCAGCCATATTATTATCACCTTTCTTAAGCCTAAGCTTCAACACCTTTCTCAATTTCCACATCTGTTAAGAAAAATATAGATGTTAAACTTATATATAATTAATGATTATATACATTTAACATTACCTCAATAAGAGATCCAATACCACATGGAATGAGAACAAGCAAAGATAAACCTTCATTTACTAAATAAAGAAAGATGACAGTTTGACTGAATGCTTGCCATATAACAGTCCACTTACTGAGACCTACAAGATTATCTTTTCTCCTCCAATAACTCACATCATTTTTAAAGGCAAGAAAATCAAATAGCAACTATGGAAGTTAGAAATGTCATTAAATTACATTGCAAGCTTTGTTTCATCCATCATTTAATTTACATACATGAATAACTGTAATGAAGACTGCTCCTCCTAAGACATATATGTTAGTGTCTGCTAAAATTCCTTTCACTTCATCTATATTTTTATCAGAAAAACCAAGATCTTTTAAACTTTGCATAATAGGTTCCACATGCAATAGCAACCTTAATTTTCCAAGGGAAATTGGAGAATATTGCAAGGTAATATTAACTGTATTATTGTGAGGCATGATTTTCACCAGATCACGATATCTTGTTTGCAGAAAATCATAATTAACTATAGGTAAAAATGTTCTACCCTGTATAATTCTGAAAAGATAAAAATTCATTGTATTCTTATCTTCTAGTGGCCATTAATAGTAAATTCATTAACACACTTCAAGTGATTTACAAGCTCCATAGGTACATTAAGCACTGGAAGATTTACATCATCTGTCATTACTGTAAATGTCACATGACTCTTAATATGAGTCACAGGATTCGCCAAGTTTTGTATCTTTCTCTTTGGATCTAAACTTTTCTTACCCAATAAGTTAAAAGCTTCTGCTTCAGGAATTGTATATTGTGTCATTTTAATAACAGTATAAGATACATATGGATCCTACAATAAAATTGTACGAAATAAAAAGCATGTACAAATGCGATTCATATTATTTTTTATATATACCTTTTGTGTATCAAGGACACTTTTTCCATATTTCTTGGAATTTGGTGCAATGATAATATGAAGAAATAACGTTCCATTATTTCGTGTTTTGCGTGGAATATTTAAAGTCAAAGGTCTAAAAGAAAGATATGAAAACATTCAAATACAAAAGGCACACAGATGCATGCAGCTTTAGCAGTAGGCATTTTATACTCACAGACTACTTGCATATGTATAATTAAAATTCTCATTAGTATATACGAAATCGATTTGCCGATCGGTAGGATATTTGTCGACAGAACTGTAAATTTGCAGTTGCAGTTGTGGCTTTTGAGACAAATACGTCATTAAGCATGGTTTACCTTCCTCACAAGACGGTGCCACAAATAACAGAGATAAATCATAAATCGAGTAAGCAGTATAAGCCAGGAATATTTCTGTTAATATCAGGGGTAGCCACTGCATCTTTGTGAACTTTTCTTAACGTTTCCTTAACATTACCCGTCTTTAACCAGGAGTACTTACGCGTTACGGTTTGTATCGCGTGGCTTACAACGCAAGACTGTAGCTACTTGCTATATGAAATTTTGCTGGTATAATATAGACTTTGAATGTTTAAGTTCATTGACATATCACTGGTACCAGCATATGCATATCATATTTACTCATTGCAGGCTTGAAAATATAACTGATATGGTTAAAAAAATTGGAATGCTATATAACAATGCTAACAGAGTGCAGAGAGCCGCTACGAGGAAGAATATGCGCCATCTGATTGTACGGAAAAGAACTAAAAAGAGCGCGAGCACGAGCACGCTGTTTTAATTGCAATAGTGGTAATGAAATTGATTTCAGAGGAAAGGGAGGGAAAAAAACAGAAGTAATAATAATAGTAATAATAATGTTCGTGTGGGTTTATTCACAACCGTTACCATAAGACGAATCAGTGATAATTTTACATTTATTAAATGCTAAGATCTATCACAATAAATTCTTTTCCTCGTTCGCGCGAGGGTTCGTATAGAAATATATTTGAACAAACAAGTGCTAACCTCTACTAAAACATAAACCGTATTCTGAGATTGACGGGAAATCGTCACGAAACTTCGCACATCTATACATAGAATATATTCATAATTATTGTACAGTACATGTACATGTACACGTACATATACATATATACAAGCTAGACGTGTAGTGGAAAACACGAATCAAATTTTCTTTGTTTCTTTTTTGCTGGATATGTTATAAAGGCGTAAAGCTACAAACTACGGTACGTATTTGGTCCGATCATTTATTAGCCCGATCCTGTTTTTTCTATTTTTGAAAAATATTCGAAGCTGATCGTGTGTGTGCAAGCGAGCTGTTCGATTCCTATATTATTCTATTTAGAACCGTGTATCTTTTCAGTTATAGTTTCGAAGACTGTGAAAAATTCTTGAAGCTTGATATCTTGAATTAAAATGATATACATAAGTACAGTTGTAGAAATTGAAACTCATTGTACAAGTAGTACGGAAGTACTCTTAGTATTCTTTTCCCCGACGATTCGTAGGAATTCACTTTTTTTTTATTAAAGTACGTTTCGCATCCCTAGTATACAGGCTGTCACCGATCTGGTGGTACAAGCCGCAAGGAGGTGAACCTACATGAAAAAATAAGTCAAAAAGAAAGAATAATGTTTTTTCGTTTAAGGCTTCGTTTCCGAGTAAATCGGTGTTGAAGATTCGTTGAATTCATGTACACATAGACTAGTTTTTGTTGGGTCTGCATATATGAACTTGTTGCTATTTACGTGACAGACTTCCAGTCTTTATCGTTCTATCGATATGTCGACATACAGCAACAGAGAGTACGTTGATATGATACTCACGTTGGATGCGTGTGCCGGCAACGCATCTGTGGCTGCTAATTATTACAAAGATCGTTATCGTTTTATTTCAATGTTTATCCCTTAGTACCTAATGTTAGAAATCGGAACGATAATTGAAACAGCACAATCATATCCTTCAAACATAAACACAATTAAGATCATATAAAAGCGTACGCACACTTTAACAAAAATGTACGAGTCTTCAACATCGATTTACTCGAAAACGAAAAAAACATTATTTTTTTTCGACTTATTCTTTCACATAGATTTACCTCCTTTCGGCCTGTACCACCAGACCGATGACATCCTATATGTATATATGTATATTAGGGATGCGAAACATAATATACATGTGTATGTGTGTGTGTGCGTGCGCGCG
>NW_017100373.1:448324-463446 GCF_001263275.1 Habropoda laboriosa
TTTAGCTAAAAATTAATGGTTTTATTTGTACTTACTGTTCTAAAAATCGTATCGTTAATTATCGTATCGATAAAGTACACATTATTGCACTATCCGATTACTGTAGTCCAATAGAAGAGCGAACGGTGTCGCTTCCTTCTTTAAACTCGACTTTTGCCAATTATCATCGCGGTAGAAAAATAGAGAAAACGATGCGAGTGACGAAATCAAAATTCAGGCATATGCATAATATTCCCCGCTATACGTCGTGCGTACAATAGCGACGTATAACGCGAATATAGAAATACGCGCGCGCGCGCGCGCCCTGCAATTTTGATGTATCGTCAATTTTCTTTGAAGAAACTGCAAAGTCTGCGAAAACGTTTTAAAACATTTTGTACGACTGTTCGTTTGCAACGAGAATCGCTAGTGATCAAGTTCAATTTGATAAAAAACAAAAAAGAAATTACGTTCTTGCGCGTTTAAAGGACTACTACGGTACAATTCTCGTTCTTCCGTTCGTTCGAGAAAACGGGTGGCACGCATCGAATATGTAAGTACTACTGTTCCAACAACGATACTTGTTCGTGTGCTTCACCATCGGAAATACTGAACGTTTCGATTCGCCTTCCGGGTTGAATGATCTTCTTTTGTCATAGCTTTGTATGTTTCACACTGTCTGTCCAGTAATTTTGTATTGTCATCGCCTCTAACGAATTTAGGAACGAATCATTATCCAAGCTGTACATTTCCTCGGAATTATCCTGCAAATAAACGGAAAACCATTGATATCTCTGATCGGTAATGTATTATCAAAAAACTTGATCTTTTATCAATTTTTGTTGTTGTGTAAGTCTTTACTTACGCGAATAGTGGAATCATCGATGTAACCTGAACTATCAGGATTGCTGCATTTATCGCTATTTAACGTTTGCGGCGGATTCAGGTACCTACGCCTGTAATGGAAATTTTCCTTCGTATTTAACATGTTCTCCAAATGGTAAAGTTCGTTGGAGTGGTAGACAAGCAAACGCCAGTTCGTAGCGCGTTAATTACCTGTACATAATGAATCCAAGGCTACCCATTGTGCTGAGTAGAACCACAGTCGCTAGGCAGCTTCCGGTAATAGCGGCAATGTCTACCGCCGATCTGGGCGCGCTCTCCTGCTTCGAGTTCTCGCTGTTGCTCTCATTGTAATCGGAAAGATGCTCTTCTTGTACCTGATCCCTTTGGAAATCTTTGGGAAACGCGCTACGCGCTCTGCTTAGCCGTGTAGATTCGCTCACTCCCACTTGAAAATCGATTTAATCGTTCATTCAACCAGTCAAAACATCCTCTTAATATTAACAGAATAAAGTTGCGTTGAACATTACCTTCGAGAATCGATGCAGCAGTAGCGAACAACTGTGGCTCGATGAACTCCTCGTCTATTTCAACGTCATCTGACCGATTAAACATTCTGATACCAGAACCACCGATCGACGACGATGACAAAGAGGAAGAGGACGAGGACGATTTCGTTTTATTCAGAACCAGCCTGATTCTAGACACCTCTTCTTGAAGAGGTAGCACCGTGAGATCCTCCACATCTACGTCCATGCTGGCGTTCCTGTTCCCATTTTCATCGACTTTCTCTTCCTGCTCGTACTTGGACCTGCCTCCAGTTTTATTCGTCGTTAGGATCCACGTGATTTTGCTGTCTTTCTTCGTTACTGGATTTCGGATCCTATCTGCGCTTACTGTGATCCTCTGAGGTGTGAAACTCTTGATAGATTCAAGATTCACGGCATTGCTCGTGTTTCCATAGTATTCTTCTATTAACGGACTTGTACTGGTCTCGACAACGCTAGCATGGACCTCCATGGGCGTTGAAATAGTGCTCGATGGACGATCCAAGATCACAGCAGTGTTTGTGGGAGGATGAAGACCAATAGCTTTTGCCACACGGAAGCTTGGACGTTGTTCTGGGTCTTCTGTCTCGATAGAGGTGATTTCGGGAGTTGGTTCTGAGCTCAGGCGATCCTGCACCTGGCCACGAGGCTCTGCCGTACTCGACGGCACTGGGTTTCCTAAGATCACTGAAAATGAACGTACAATCTTATTTCACAACGTTCTCATTAAATTTTAACGCGACTTTTTCACTATATTTCGGGTTTACACGGGTAAAAGTAAAAATCGGTGTTCTAAAACATTGTCGAAAGGTGAAAGCCAGACTAGTGACTCGAAGAATCAACGGGCAGACCTTGATCTCCGAGGTTCTTTTGTAATTTCACGGATGCAAGTTTCGCGGCAGTTCTATCTGGACCGTGAACAACGCTCTGCCCTCAGCCAGAGAGCGTGCGTGAAAGGCGTGAAAAAGTACACGGCATGTCCTTGATTCTAGCTTCGACTTATTTAGAACGCACCGAGAAATTGAGCGGTAACCCAGAACCAGTGCATCCACCAATGCAGCGTCATCGCGTCATCTGCGTGTACCTGCAACAGAGAACACCAAGCGGGAGAATCAGTCGGTTATGCAATTAACGATGGTAGAAAAGACAGGAAACTTGAGTAATTATGTAAAGAAACGAACGATTCATCCTATAAAATTCCTTTGATTTTTCCTTCAATCATACATTGTGCTGGAACCACTTTGACAAGCCTCTTTTTCTCTTCCTCAGAAGTGAGTGCTTCGTTCAATGCTTTGAGTATCGAAGGGAAAAATTGGTCCGGCCAAACATCGTACCGGATGAAAAGAGTTGGAACAACGAGACAACGTTTTGTCTCTGCTGCAGTCCTCTGAAAACGATGGAATTTTTCAAGCGATAGACCGTTTGAAGTAGTGTAGCTATGACTTTTCACTAGTTAGAAGCTTCTTTAAAGGTCTGCCAGTATATCTTGTAAGATTCAAGCGTTCGACTAAAAGATAAGCTTGTCGTGTGATGTTTTCGCCCTATATACGAAAATATCAGCCATTAAAAACGAACGATAGTCAACGAACTTTGATTCATAAACTCCTCATGTCTGTCAATGGACAATGGACCATTAGTCACGTGGATACGCGAGAATATCGGGCGTCGACGTGGACAGAGTGCCGCCACGCGAAAGATTGATTTAGTGAGCTCGAGCTAAGCACCGACCGCTTTTTAATCGACAACGCGGAAACTCCACGGATAACAATGAGCATTCTCGACCCGATAAACCGTCCCTCTCCGCGTTTTATCGCGTTTTATCGCGTTTCATCGCGTTTTTCCATCGACTAACCGAAAATGAATTCACGCACGGCTGAACGGCCGCACGGCTACTTTACCGTCCAGAAAATCGGATATTTAAGGTGAGTAATCGGTTGCTCAATCAGCCTGGCAGTGACTCACCGTGCGGGGACATGGAAGAGGGAGTTTTAAGAGCGGCTGGATAACTGTGGAATTTTGAACTCTTTGACCAGCCAGTCAATTTTAAACAACAGCTGTTGTATTATTACAGTTACAAAGTTCTGTGCCGCAGAAATATTCACAAGTCCTCATTTCTAAATACATTTCTCAACAGATACTTCGCCTCCCACCAAGTAAAAAGTTTGATCTCCTGTGACGGGCGGTTATTAAATGGCCAGAATAAAACTGCAGAACAAAACCGACGAAATACCTGGAAGAATGAATCACCCGTGTTAAGATGACTTCTCTTCTAGAAATCTTCGTCCAGAAAGTTCTCAGACGCAACGCAACGCACGGGTCACAAGGCGGAAAAGTTTTCGCACGGTTCAACTAGGTCCTGGCCCCTCTGGAGAAAACGAGAGAGACAGAGGTGTAGAAAAAAAAAGTCCGGTACAGTTACTCGCAGACCGTTCATGCTCTCCGGAGTGTGACCAGTCGTAGCTGGATGCGCCGCGACGAACGACGTCGCAATTTTCCTGCCTCTACCAGACCAGACTTAATCGAGATTCCGGAACAAGCTCAGCTCCGCGTTACCGCTCCCTTTCCGCTTGTTAAACGTTCCGATCGTTCTGCTGGTGACGTCAGACCACGGAACAGTCTGAAAAGAGAGCTGAGAAGCTGCGGATGGACGAGAGATGACTGAATGGCCTGTCACGTGCTCGCCAGTCAGACCGTACAATATCGAAAAGTGGTCTAATGATATTCCTTTGGGACTTCTTCTTCCAATGCTTTCAGTCTGATAAACCATTTAGAGATCATGTTTGATGGATGGTCAAAGGGTGAAATGTTGGTGATCGAATGAGTGAAACGAGACAGAAGTTTGTGAACCGAGGTGTCGCGAGTAACTGACTAGCGTTCCGAGGTTACACGCGTAGTTATGGATCGATGAATCATGCAGATAGTTGGTAACGGCTACGTTATCGATATCAAGAACACGAAGATAACGAACAGAAAAACTGCATCCTGAGAGAGGCGACCTGTGAGAGCCAGGCTCGCGCCACATCGTTTTCAGACCAAAAATGACTAATGGCTAATGGCATTCTACGCGCTCTCATTCACCGAATATACATACATCTGTTGGTGGGCGGTTGTTAATTCGAGCGAGGTTTAATCTGATTTCGAGCGTCAATTACGGAGAAGAAGCCGGCTGGCCTACTTGTCGCGCGAACCAAACGAAACGAATCAGCTGATTGATATGTTTCTCCAACACAGTCCTCCAGTTGTTAGTCCTCTATTTCTTCAAGCGTTTAGCGGGAGACTTATTTAATATGGAATTCTCATTTCTACATTCTCCTGTCTGTTAAAGGAATAAAAGAAATTTGTAGATACTTATTTCACGTGAAATCGTTCCTTTCAAGCTCATCTATCACCTACTTCTTCTCTTTCACGTACTTATTTAAAGAAAAGATCGACGGATATTTATAACAACTAGCCACGTTGTGGTGAAGCTCGAGGGAAATGGGTTTCCTTAGCGGCGCACAACCTCGGTGTTCGCAATAAAAGGCGTTGCGTAAGAGCATCTCGGCCACTCGTTTCCTCCAGCCGTACTTGATTCACTTTCCATATTTATTCACCAGGAAGGTCAACCTTCGGCTCGATTTTACGTAAATTCCCTCTCGTCTGACTTGGAAGGCTACTTCTCCAAAACTAGCTGACGCGTAGAAAGATTTCAACCACTGCTCCTCAATTTCTGATAATATTTTGTAAAATGTGCCCGAACGTTTGATGAAATGACACGTGGCAAAGCATGAGGGAAAATTATGCGAACGAGGAACTTTTCACGAGGCAGAGTGGCGGTTTAACAGCATGAGCATGCATTATCGAACAGCCAGGGGCTCTGCATTACTTCAGCTTCCGAGGCTAATGGCCATGAACTGATTAGTCCGGCGAGACCGTCTCTCTCTCTCTCTCTCTGCCGTTTGTTAACGGGCAATCCGGTCCGCTCCGAGCAAAGGTTAATTTTAGCAATTGACAACGTGGTTTCTAATTGCTCGTTAATCACGTTTACCCAATCGAGCTGCCGGCCTTCGTTAACCTTCTTCTTTCCTCTTGTTCTCTTTCAACCTGGCGTCCAATCATTTTTTCAAAAGCCTCGTCGACAACTTTCCACCGTTCCTCTAAAATGAAACAGACGTGTTGTGTAATGCGGAACAAAATGAAGGAATAATCGAACTGGATACACAGTTTCTTCTGCAAACTATATCGCGGACACGGATGTCTGATCCTCTCTTCCGCGTTTTCCGCTCGCAACAAGTGATTGTCAACACCTTCGCAGTCATGTGGGTCAGTCAACAACAAAAAGTTTCGAAGCAGCGTGACTCTTCATTTGTCACCGGATATTTTCGTAATCTTCAGCTTGGTGAATGACTCTATGTATATCCAGTGATTGACCAACGGCAATTACCCACCATCGCGAGTCCCTATCCGGTTCGACAACGTCGCCTTTTCCTCTTATCGTGTCCACGCAACAAACACGACCGTTTCTGACCCGACTGGACTGAAGAAAAGCGACAACCGTGGATTGTTTGAATTACCAAGATTGCATAATATCGTAGCTCGAGCGCTGGCTCGTCGATCAAGTAGAACGGGTTCCAGATCTTAGACCGTCCCACCAAAGATCGATATCAAATTAAGTATGGCTAAGGTCGCTCAAATGGCGGAAACCCTCGTTCAATTGCTTATCCTATCGGCTACGAAAGATGTACTTGCATATTTCGTTTAAAAAAGTGGAGAAACGTTAAACACCTTATGCATCTCTTACGCAATCAAGATAAGCTTGGATACTTGCGTAACTTCATTTAGAAAATAAACGTTACGCTAAAATGTATGTTATCACATGCCTCGGAGAACTTACACGTATGGCCAATACGGCTCCTGTTGGAGCACACCAAAGGAAGATTACAGATTGTCCTGGAGTAGCAGGGGAACGTTTCTATTTAATAACACGAAACGACGTTCACTCGAACGGTCCATCGAATTATTTCACCGTGAAAGAAATTCTCGGTGGAACATCTTCCGGTAACGAGTAACCGGCGAAACGATAAGCATCTCGAGGCTTGTCTAACCGAGCAGAATTGTGAGAATCTCGGCCATGGAAGGTAGAAAACTAGGTAAATCGCGTTCACGTTACAACTATGTACTTGAAATTTCGAGAATCCTCCAGTGAATTCTATCGTAAGGTTCCCCCGTTAGGAGGAATTCGAATTTCGAGGTCCAGTGGTTTCACGAATCGGCTATGGACACTTCTTTTCACTTTCGCGCCACTTCTTTCGTCTCACCTCGCGCAACACCGCTAAAATTCGTTTTGGTTCACTAACCGGCTGTTTTCTTTCCTGGACTGAACTGGCGCGCAACACGTGCTTCATGCTTTCACTCCCATTTTTCAATATTACGTCTTTTTCTCCCAGGTTTCCTTCGCAATTCGAGTAAATTTCGAAACAGTAAAATAACACAAATCTGTGGGATTAAATATGAATCAGAGATTGATCCTTCACTTGCCCCTTGAGATTCGTTCATAATTGCAATTCTTTCAACCTTTCTCCTCTTCAAACAAACCCTTTCATGAATTTTTCTCAATGATTCCAGCGAATCGATTGATCACGATGTTTCAAAGTCTTCGCCGGCGTTCTTTGTGCAGGTGCACGCACATACATAACTCGATAAGCTGTAATTCCGAATTAGAACCGGCGAACGCCTACCCGAATTAATCCAATTTCCCGGAGTCTATAACGAGATTTGAGCATCCTGCAGGGACGCGTGATAACGTAAACTCGATCACCGCAAACCGGTCTACAGACAGCTTAAATGTTACGCATCCTCATCATCAGCCAGCTACGGAATAATTCATTCTATAAGGGATGTCGAAAGTCTGGATTCTAGTCGACGACCACATGGGATAATCGCGTTCCGTATCGAGAAGCACCGGGAACAACCTAAGCCATACGGAAATCACCGCTCGTTTTTCCCTCACGATGTACTCTTCACGGTTGCGTGATTGATTACACCGGCTAAACTTTTAGGCTCGACATTAAGGCTCGAAACAGGCTAACGGGTAGTTCATCCCTGTGATAACGACGCAATTAAAAACGAATTTAACTTTACTCTCTGTGACTTGAAGCGACCAACGCGACAGCCTGGTAATAATTGGTTGCCACAATAACGAATCGTCTGGCCGTTACTAACGAGACACCACTGCGTTAATTGTTTCCCTCGTAGTACATCCGTTCTTCAGGCTTTCGCACCAATTCACCAAATGCTAAAGGAACAGAAACGATTCTCATCCAACCAGAGAATCGATCAATTTCAACTTCTACAAGCTTCCAAGCATCAATTCAAATCTAAAATTACCGTGCAACAACCAGAGATCGCGAACGTTCTCCAAGCGGAACATCAGTTTACAACCACAGATACATCTCTGATGAGAAAACTAGCGAAATCTTCTTGGAAATACAGACGCGACTTAAAATACTGTCACGCGTTAACTATCGGCTGCAACGTCTATTAATACAGCTGTTTAATACGTGGCTTTCTATATCAAGCAGTTCGAGGAGATCCCTGAATGAGCGTTGGTAGCGCATGACGGCGACGTCAGGAGGATATGATCCGGGGGAGAAAATACACACGCGGTCGTGTCTCGATAATAAGTCGTAATGTACACGTTTCTGAAAGCGAAAGCTTCTAATGCAACTGGTAGTCACGCTTGCGTTCGTGCAAAACCGGTGAGAAAGCCGCGGGGACTCGCTTTCCTCAGTCTGTTTATTAAAACGCGCTCACCATGCTCGATAAACCATCATTTTTACAACTTAGCCGCACGATTAAACGTACCTCGCCCCGTTAACAACCCATGGAACAGTCACCAAACCGAACAATTTGAGAAATCAATTTTTCTTTCGAGAATAGACTGAGTTGAGTGCAGAAGCCTCTCTACCAAAGGCAAGAGTCTATCACCGATATAACGTTCGCGATGATTTTCCATCTATTTTTGCGAGCATGATCGCGTGCTCCAACATGCTATTTCTCATAGTATAATTACCAGGTTGTAACATATGAAATGTTCCATTTTGTTCTTCTTTCCAATAAATATTTTTATCTTTTAACACTTTCGTATTTGAATGCACGTTTTTTAGGTTTCCGTGAATCATGAATTAGCACGATTTTCGCATCCTTTTCTGTACGAGCGGAAAAGTGGTTCAAATTTCCTAACCGAACTTCCTAAAACCAGGTGAAACTATCACGGCAGAGAAGTATTGTGCTCAACTTGAAGTAAGACACCAGAGCCCACGGATTATCATTTTTTTAATCATCTAGATCATTTCTGCAGCGAGAAAACATTTACGAATCAAGCAAATATAGAAAATACCATCAAAGAATTTATCGATACTAGAACGCCGACATTTTATGAAAATGGAATTAAAAAACTTGTCACTCGTTTGCAAAAATGTGTAGATTGTAACGGTTCCTATTTTGATTAATCAAATTTAGTATAAAACAGGTTACGATGATTTAAGCTGCGGTTTAAAATCGGACACTTCATATCTTACAACCTAATGGTATAATTATCGTATCGTTTCCTTCTCTTTCGAAACAGATGCTATTTTCAGCTGAGAGGATCAAGTGAACGAATAATATTTTGGCGGTGAAAAAAATTCAGCTAAAATCGATGCAGTTGAACGAAGGTCAGACACTCAAGGACTGGTTAATTGTCAGTTTCCTGTTTTCATTCGGAGACCCATCTTCCCGGTAATTTTCCCGCTGCGCTGGCCTTGTTTCCGCGAATGAACGCGTTATGCTGTGTAACACACTCCGTAAACAGGCTGCTTAATGCCATTACGAGAACGAGTCTCTCCATGCACTGTGTCGAGTGTCTTTTAATCAGTCACCGACATTACCGCGCGCACGTATATCCAGGGAAAATCGGGGACAGAGAGAGAGAGAGAGAGAGAGGGAGGAGAAGCTGGTCATTAGAGTACCCGAGCACAGAACTCGGCGAAAAATCAAATCAAACTTGGAAATCAAGAAGAGCAAAGCGCGGAAGATTGATAAAGAAGATTGATCGAAAATAACTTGGTCGAAATAGTGAAAAGGCTTTTCGGTGATAAAATAGAAGGGAAAAGAGGCGGTATCAAAGAGAGCTAGGATTCACCAGGCAGAAGACTGGAAAAAACGAGGATTTGCTCCGTTGCCGAGCAGTCGAGATATTTTCAGATTACGAAAAAGAGAAGGTATACAGAGGAGAGGAACACGTGGCGGAACGATAGCTCGTAGGCAAATTATGGTGATTAAGTAAGCGCCACCTCTTAACTGGCAGATATTTCGTGATGATAACGAAAGGAAAGCGAAAAAGAAGGTACGCCGCTCCGCGATGCGCTCCCGCGGCTATTGTTTATTGTCCAACCCACAGAGATAACCGAAAGAAGAGTTCCCTTTCACTTGCACTCCCGTCCTGGATTAGATCGTACCATCCTATACGATCGTGGCTGGAGAAAACAATCTAAGTACTACACTATGCAGAAATCACTGAAACAGCATACTGAAAATACTAAAGAAAAGGCAAATGATTAGATAATTATTATCTAATTATACATATATGTATGTATGATTCAAAGTAAATTTACACCGTTGACCCTGATTTACTTGTAGCAGTTAAATTTACTTCTGTTTACCAAGAGTAAATATTTGAATCGCTTTAAAGTGACGAAATTAAAGCTGAGGACGGTCATTATTAAAAAGAACACCAACTTTTCACAAAACATTGATTCACTTTGACCTGGTTGGTCCTTTTAATGTTCAGCGACGGCTGAATGGATGACGTCAATCTCCACAGCAGTGAAGAGTTACACATCGGGAAAATATTGCGAAAGAGAGACGCGGTTGGTACACTTACAGAGAGAGGAGAAGGAGGTGGAGGAAGAGATAAACTTTCTTTCTCAGATCTAACAGGTTATGAAAACGAATTCGCTAGAAGACAACTGCGCCTCTGTAATGTGTATACACAAGTGTCGAATTACCGCGAGCTACGTAACCATGGGCTAAGAAAAGTGAACGTATCTGCCGCAAAGGGGGAGGTTATAAAGAGATAGAGTAATAAAGGTATAGATACTGTAAATAAAGAAAAATAGCGATTCATTTCGCTTGTTTGCATCGCGACGAACAGCCGAGGGAATAGACGAACATCCTGTCGTGGAAATCCACGTCCCCAAACCGGAAGTTTGAGGGAGACCGCGAGATACGCGGCGCTCGACAGCTGTGTGGTACACGCCATGCGATAATTCCAAAGAGAACAGGGATCTGTGCAATTTGTCTGGTTCTGAGCGCGTTCTATCGCGAGACGATAAACGATTTAACGGCTAATTTCCGTCTAATTCGATCGAACGGCAACTAATCGACTCGATTAGGTCATTGCCCTGTAAGATAATGAATGCATTATCGTAGAATCGGTGTTGGTGAAATAATCAAGTTTCCTTTGGTTATGCTTTCTGTGAAAACTGGCAATTGTGGAACATTTTCATGTAGCGTACGTAGTATTTCAAGGAACATTCGGAAACAAAAAGAAAGTTTGCAACATTGTGGAACAAAATTTAGTGCTTTTACCCAGCATTGTGCAATAGATTGCGATAATACCCAGTTGGGGCAATCAACGAATATTTTTTTAAATTTCTAAATTTCAATTTTTTAATCCGAATTCTTAAATTTAAATGAATTCATTATAACTTGAAATAGCACAAATGGGTAAATTTCTGTGGATCCAAGCCCGTCACTCTGTTTATCTTCCGGGTGAACTTTCGAGGCAAAGAATGCAAAGAGAGGAATAAAGTGCATCGGCATCGTTGTGGCCTGTCTGGAATGCGTACTATTCCTGGAGATTCTTGTGGGACTCGTCGTTGCTCGTGCTCGCGAAAAACTTTGTTCCTGTTTCCACTTCGTTTCGATATTTACTCAAATACATCGATATTCTCGAAAAGAACTTTTAAACGAACGGATATACTGTGATAAAACTTACGATAAAATAAAAATATACATTTGAAAGAGAATAACATTTGCTATAAGTATTTCTTTTGTGCACCAGTATTTTTGTTGCTTGGAATAAAGAATAGAAAGTATACTGTAAATAAAATGGCAAAAGAAAAGAAAAAAAGATATTTCGATCCTGCCAGGATTCGAACCTGGAATCTTCTGATCCGTAGTCAGACGCGTTATCCGTTGCGCCACAGGACCAACTTCTCACAATATTTTTAAATTTCACTTAAGTAGCAAATATACAAATTTTTCGTCGAAAATAGTTTAAACGATTCAATATACCGCTTACGTACTAACGAATATTCTTTCGTTTGATACATTTAGTCTGCTCTACGTTGGAGGAAAACAAAGAGAGAGAGAGAACGAGAGAAAAAAAAACTTATTCACTTTCGATCGTAACATCATTTTACAGAAAACTTTATCAGCACTTTTCCAACAGAAAAAAAGATTATCGTACAAAATATCCCTTCATTGGTTAACGCACAAAGAGACGTGGGATATTTATGAAACCCCATGAATGGCAGTCGTCCCTGACATTTTACATTAACCAACATTAAGCAATGTCCATAAGCACAAAAAAAACTCTTTAATGGACCAACGAGCCAGAAATTTAGAACCTGAAAATATTACACGACATTTTGTTATCACAATGGACTATCGACTCACCGTGGCCGACGAGAACAAGCGTTACAACTCGAAAATTAAAAAATATCGCACGCACACTACTGTCCCTACAGGATTGGGAACTGGGCATGTAAGCGATGCACGTTCGAACGTGCACGACACAGAACTGGCAGACTTTCGAAACAATACACACCTCGTGACACTTCCGCGAAACAATAATAATCAACACTATCAAACGATCTCTCGTTCTAACGTTCATTCCTTTTTGAATAGTCAGCGAATACACACCCAGAAGAGAGATATTCCTCCGTTGTTCGTGTTAATACGTAGAGCAGGCATTCGATGTTTGAGAGAAAAATAAGTCGTGTGTACTAGTAACCGAAGAAACACATAATTGAACGAGTAACGTCAATGTCACCCCGCCACTGTCCATCGAAAATAGGAGGGTGCCGATCCGGTCGTAGAAATTCGAAAAAATCGCGTACTGCTGTTTCCCACGAATAAATCATCATTCTCCACTCACCCTTCGTAATTAGATCAGTCACGTGAATCACATATCCACGCACGTCCCGTTTAAAAACCCGAAAACACGAGCGAAACGCAGCAAGAGCTGTCACGAACCATCGTTACACTCGCCATTTTGGTTTACACTGACACTAAGGAACGAACGGCGAGGTGTTTTAACGTGAATACGCATGCGCGCGACAGGTGGCTGCCCGGGAGTTGAATACCGTCCATAGTACATCCTTCATATGTATTATTCGAATTGCCCACGAGTTTCCTCACTAGAAATCTTCGACAAACTGCCTACCCAACATGGTAATATGCACTAACTATTTATCATTTCAAATACTAACTTTTCATATTATACAGAGCTTAAAATCAATATCTGGCTTAAATCTATAAGATCGAATCACGTATCTTAACGGTATTCCAATTTCACGTAAAAGGAATTTTTGCCGGTAATAATTCGAAAATAAACATAAAAGTACAAATTGTAGTTTTAATATTACCCAAGACATTTGCTTAATTTACCATAATGATGTCAAAAATCAAACTAGAAATTTATTCCAAATTTCTTTGTATTTCTTTAAACACGTTTCATTGGCGGAATGTTTATGCTTTTAATTTGATTTTTATAAATTGTGTTTAGTACTGTCATACCTTCAAAACTGCTCAGCAATATTTTTACAGTACTAATAATAATTTGTACTAATTTTTGTGTCGAATATTTATTAATGTTTTTTGTATTAATTTAGGGAACATTAAACTTTATATTAACATTAATTTCAACTGGTTGAATGAGCCTAAAACGGAAATAATAGTTAAAATCGTTATTCATGTTCACCGTTCAGGCCTTTAACCGTAGCCTTTAGACCTCACTTGTGCGTCCCGTGAAACGATAAGACACTTATGTATGTATGTTAGTCTTAACATTCGTCTCTTGTCCTTCTTTAAACAATATACGGCCAATCCTCCATCGTAGGTGCAGTCTTCAGTTTTAGAAGAGCAATCAAAAGTGACACAGCCGAATATAGCCAGTTAATTTTTTTCCAAGTTCATTTTCTAGTGTTAATACCAGTGTATAGTGTACTTTTTATTAGTGTTATTGCTTATCATCTTATAGGGGTGTAGTTCCGAAAAACCCCGGGCGTCGATCGGCACGAAATTTGGCGGGCAGGGGGAGGAGGGTGGGCCTGAAATATAAAATATTCGCTTTAGCCAATCATTAGTTTCCGAGATATTAGCAAAAAACTTTCAGTACTACACATTGAAACTGCGTATACAAATGTTACTAAGCATTGAGTGCTGCCTATCCAAATGTTACTAATACAACCGTCTTCTCTGCAATGGTCGTTACCGTCAAGTGACGAGTAGTCGATGACACAATAGTGGTAGCGGCCTCAGTTTCTATGGGGTGTCCCATGTAAGATTTCAGCGAAACTTCAATATCAGAACAGTTATCGCCAACCGCCTAGATATTCGGCGGTATTAGACGCTGTGCTTCAGTTCGACTGATCGACAAGATGATTACATACATGATTAGGTTATGTTAGATTAAAATTCATGCTTTCAATGGCTGCTTCGTTCAATGAGCCTTATTTGGACGAAATTCGTCACCCTATACATACCGGACCTATACTCGACACTTGACGGCAACGACTACTACAGCGAAAAATGTTACTGTATATACAGTTGCAATGTATAGTACTGAAAGCTTTTTATTAATATCTTAGAAACTAATGATTGGCTGAAGCTAATATTTTATATTTGGTGTCCACTCCTCCTCCTCCTCCTCCATCCGAAATTTCATGTCGATCGGCCACCGCAGTGTAATGCATATAGTATAATATGGTATAGTATAGTATAGTATAGTATACAAGGTGGCTCAGTTAAATGGGATCACCTAAATATCTGCCTTCTTAGTAGTTGTATGAAAAAACTTCTCAGGGCAAAGTTACACTATTTCAAGGTACACATGTAATCGTGGAAAGGGTTTGTTCTCAAGGTCATTTTTTTACGAAATTTCAGTGTCATTGTTATTTTTTTAAATGGAACCCTATATTTTTTTATATGCCAATCATTGCATACGTGAATTCTCTTAAAAAAGTATTACAGGACCTAGGTCGAAAATTGATTAGTTTAAAAGTTATGAGTTTTGTCCCGAACGCCCATACACGCGAAATACTGTGCTATCGAAAGAAGCACATTTGCCTGACGTTTCTACCTGATCGGTAGTTGGTTGGTTGTTACCTTAGCAAGTTACCTTAGCAACATCTGCTTCAATTACCATGTCCATTTTGAAGTAATTTTATAATTAAATAATCGTACAAAAATTTGAAATTTGTTTTCCATTATTTTCAAGATAACGATACATGAAAATTCCAAGAACTGATTATGTTATCAAACTGAAACTTATCAGAAATTTTTGTTCAAATAAAAGAGAAGATTCAACGTATTATGAATCAAGTTACATTGCAGGTGTCGAAAAAAATGTAGAAAATATGATGTAATAAGAATATCATTTAAAATTGGTATAAAAAAAGTATTTGGCCCATGGGGGGATCGAACCCGCGACCTTCGCGTTATTAG
>NW_017100373.1:463640-482075 GCF_001263275.1 Habropoda laboriosa
TCTGTATACTTCCACCTAGAACAAAGTTTGTGGAAAATAACAAACTTATCAATATGTTAATGACATTATCTTCGTAGTATTGAATGGAAATGTAAAAATTAAACTAGAGATCAATTCAATTATCCACTTATGTTTCCAACAGAGTTTCTTCATCAAGGTGATTGTGTTGTTCTCACAGTTTCCTCGACAAAACATTCATTATTATTCGAAACGTTCGTCAGCGGAAAAGTTCTAGCAAAAGCGGGTTCGTGAACCCTATATATTGATTTCACTATTCCTAGAGGCGATGAGGAACGGTCAATAGACTGTCGTCTTTTATGTACAATCAAGCAGTCTAACAATAGCTTTACACCGCGGTCACAGACACTTCTCTATCAGCATGGAACAGGAAAGAAAATCTTGGAACCTTGCAACCAAGACCGAATTTTATACTGTACAGTAGAAACCCGTATCTGTACCTATAGCTATATCAATTAATCGTTTCGTATGCCGTACGTGTTTCTCTGTTTACGCGAACTCAAGGAATTGAAAATTCCCGGATGTAGAACGTGCTCAAAATGAAAGGAAAACGCAAAAGTTTCTGTACAAGATGCATGAAAAGAATCTAACATGTACTTTAAACATGCTTAAACATACTTTCAACTAGTGAGTCAATGCATGATCAGATAATTAACGTCCTCGACAATTGTCTAGCAATGAAATCATCATTTGCACGGGACATGGTATAATCAGATTTGTCGAACGTAGCATTTATTTAAAAAAAAAAAATACGTCCTTTTTTCTCGAGCTTGTTTATATGCATGTGCTCAACAATATAAGCTCCAGTGGCTCTCTGCTGAAGCGTCACGGCGGTTGCAGTCTGCACGGAGGTCAGTAAAAATAACGAGCAGAAATGAATTTTCATCTGTTGGCTAGACAGACGTTGTATGTCCAGATGGAAAGTCGATAAATTGGTGCATTGACTCATTTGTGTATAGCCGTCGGAAGGAAAGGATATCAGTGAAATGGAAGTTTCAACTTGATCGGAAATATACCACTAGAAATTCTACAATTCGCAAAAGTGGAAAGAAAATAAGTATTGCGTTTCTTTATGCACGCGTTACTTTGAACCAGATCCAAATTTCGTTCACTCGCTCTTTCTTTTCCCTCTCTCCGTGTTTCTTCGTTTCCCTCCGTTATTCTTATCTGTTACATTTTATCTGTAAGACACTCGATATCGCAATTGTGGGTTCTTAATGTGATTCTTGCTCTAGTAACTCGCACAACCGCGCTTAATAAAGTCATTTGCTGATTATTGTACCAGACCGCTACATGGATGAACAGGTTTCAAGGTATGTAAATAAATATGTACCAGTATAAATATGATATAATAATCCGAAATATGGGATAGTTAGAAATTAGTGATAATGAGCGGAAAGAAAAGTGGACGCATAAACGGAATCTGTGTGGATTATTATCGAAGTTTGTAAGATAAGCGTTCGGAAGAAAACAAGTTGCACCGATGTTACACCAGTGACTCTAATCGAAGAGAAAGAAGAATCGTTCGGTGAATTATTTGTTGGTTCGTGTTTAAATCTATTTTAATCGTGTTCCTTCGATTAGCAAACGCTTGCAACGCAGAAACTGGAGATGAGGTCTCTGCACCCCGTGGCATCTTGAATATCGCTGAATAAAGAAGGAAGGGTATCGAAAGACCGTTTTGCAGGTAGATTTCAAGCAGTTAGAACCGGGCCTAGGTATGCAATGTACATATGACGGTACGAAAGTGATTGCGTAAACGACATATGAAAGCCGGTGTCGCGAACGGCTGCAGTGGGCGAAGAAGGAAGAAGTGCGAGTTGCTTCTGCAGTTTCGCGTAAGAGATGCTGCTGGCACGACAGGGAAAGTGACGCATGTGGTTGCCGTTGTATTTTTCAGACGATCCCCTGCTGTTTTTTTTTTTCTTCTCGATCCTGTCGCGCATTATCGTACGTTCTCGTCGAAGAGTAAAACTTATCGGACGTGGGTCATCGGAACTGTCGCGCATTTTCTTTTACCTTCAGCGAAAAGCAAGGCGTCATCAGTGACCCAAGCGTTCACAAAATCGGCTCACAGTCAGACTAGTGAAAAAAGAAGAGGCACCGTGTGAGTTCGCGTGTGATCTAGTGCAACTCGTTTGCTCGAATTAACGTTCCACGAACGATGGCGACGCGACGATATAAAATTCTCTGCGACTAAAAGAGGTGGTCCTGTCTTCGTGTGCATACACCGTTTATCCATTTTATCTTCGTTCTCGATAACCTTTCTCTACTGGCCAATAAACAACTTCTCAATAGAGACGTTCATCTAACAAGGTATTGGAAAAATTGCAAGCTTATACTATTTATTTAAAATCTGATTGCTACGAGGCAACGTTTCTTCCTCTATATTTCATTTTTCATTTGGTATTTCCATTGGAAATTATTGCATACTTCCGGAAGTAGCCTGAACACGACCACCCACGCTACCGGTTGCTATTCTGGCTGATATTTGCGAACATCCTATAGCCAAACGGACAGTCGACAGCGGTGCAAAGATTCTTTCTTGGTAATGGTCAGAGAGACGTTATAGCCTGACGGTTTAGTCGCGATCTGAACACGAACGGCAGCAGTTCGTAACTCCCCGTGCTTTTTTCCATCCCGATATCGATCGAACGGCATCCGTGTATCTCTTTCACGGAGGATTTTATATTCGCGTTTCTAGTTGCTCAACTTGCAGAATACCCCGACGTTTAACATTGGTAAGCTTCTTCTTCTTGTTTATCCGCACCCTTTTCTTCGATCGTGTTCTCTTCCTCATCGATACGACGCTGTAATAATTTAATATAGTAAACACATCGCGTAGAACCAGATTAAATGTATATCTGATCAACCTGTTCTCATGTTTACACCATACCAAGCGGTGTTATTGCTACTTTCCAGTTCTATATTTTTCTTCTACAACACTTTTGCGACGTTAATGTAATACTTGTACGAGGAAAATATTGAATGATTATGGAAGAATACACGATAAGTCCATTTATGAAGAACGAACGTGTGGTAATTCAAATGTTTAAATTTGAAATTCTCTCCGTTTTGTAGTTGCAATTACTTTGTAATGGTCGTTGCCTTCGTTTAAGTTCATTACGCTTCCCGTATCGTGGGAAGATTAAACGAATGCTTATTATTAAGCTCGTTAAGGTTTTGCACCAAGTACATAATCAATTTTCTCAATGCTACTTCGTGATCCAAGCTTGTGGGCTTATAAAGAAGAAAAATAACGATCAATTTTCGGTATCTTTGTAGTGACTATAAAATGCTGATTTTCCTTATTAACTTTCGTCTGGCTGGTTATAATAGTCATTTATTGTAATTCGCGGCGAGCAGATGAACGAAGAATACTGATATGATTTTATTTACTTTCTTCAATGCGAAAAGGTATGAAAGAAAGCGAACGATGAGAAGAAGCGTGCATCGCTGCAATTTCTCGGTTGTCCCCGATAAACGTATAACATTTCGCAAATGGTGAAATTGAAAGGCTGAGTTGTTGCGCACAGGTCGTGCTGGTGATTTTACATAATCGCCTTTCTTCATGTCCGATCTCGTCTGCTAATTTAATCGTACACTGATTTTTCGTAACCGTTGAAATTCTTTGTTCAAACAGTCTCAAAATACTTTTGATCTTACATCTTTGAAGTTTGGGACGAAAATGTTACCTTGCAGGGCAGTACTTCAAGAAATCATGGTCAGAGCGTACGGGGGTGTGTTGGTCCTAGCAGATGTGCTGCTTCTTCTCCTCAAGATTCTTTACTACATTGGCGAAGGAATATATAGACTACTAGTACCGGTCGAAGAAAAGAGCGTAGCTGGTGAAATTGTCCTGGTATATACTTCATGATGCTTCCAAATTTCTCACGATTTTTCAAAGAACGCGTAAAGTATTTAGGACAATATAAATGAGTGACAACGAAAAGTATAAAACAGTCATCTGGAAAAATCGAGTAGCATAACAATTACGCAATTAAGCGTAATTCAAATTGTCACGATTTACTGCATCTTTATGCATTTTATTGATTGAACTGTTTTCGAATAATCTATCCTTATTCACTGACAAAGCATTTGAATTTCTGATGCGTTTTTTTTTAACAGGTTACAGGAGCAGGCCATGGAATTGGCAAAGAGTTGGCATTAAAGTATGCCTCTCTGGGAGCTACCGTTGTCTGTTGGGACTTGAATCAACAGGGAAACGAAGAAACCGTAAATGAAATTAAACAGATAAGCGCAACAACTAAAGCATATGGTTACAAGTACGTAGAGACTCGCTATCTTACTTAATTATTATTCAAGATCATTCCACAAATTTAGCACGTTTTTTCTTTTAGATGCGACGTATCGAAGAGGGAAGAAGTGTTTAAAGTAGCTGAGAAAGTCAGGGTGGAAGTCGGGAACGTAACGATCCTAATTAACAATGCTGGCATAATGCCCTGTCGAGCTTTTCTGGATCACACACCGGAGGATATTAAACGAATATTCGACATCAACGTACTGGCACACTGTTGGGTATGGTTCTTCAAAAAATGTATCGAGTCGATCAATTTATTTTCCTTGCATTTCATTCTTCGACTAAGCAACGTTCGTTTTCGTTTTAGACTGTCCAAGCATTCTTGCCTAGCATGATTCAGAAAAATTACGGTCACATCGTCGCTCTTTCGTCGATGGCTGGATTTCTCGGCGTAGCCAATGTGGCTCCCTATTGCGCTTCAAAGTTCGCAGTAAGAGGTAAATATGTTTTTATTATTTTTCAATTAAATTTACATTCCTATTTTTTCCTCGTTTTATTTTCTTTCTTGTTGCAGGATTAATGGAGGCTTTGAATGAGGAGATTAGATCATTGAACAAGGAAAAAACTTTAAATATCAACTTCACTACAATTTATCCGTATATGGTAGACACAGGACTGTGCAAAAAGCCGAGAATCAGGTAAAAACTAATTATATTGTAATTAGGAGAATTACGTATGCAAAAATCTTTTGCATTTAATAATCACTGTATAATGTCTTCATTACTTTTTTCATCTATATTTACATGCAGACTCGATTGGATTAGAGGTAGGAACTGTAACGAAGTGAATATAACTTACGGACTAAAGACTGTGAACGTATAATAGAATGATATTTAAAAGTAAGAAACAATTAAGACGATAATTTCTGTTTTAATCAGGTTCCCAAGCATCATGGCGCTGGTTTCACCGAAAGAGGCAGTTGTTGAAATAGTTAAAGCGCAACGAAGAAACATCAGAGAATTATCCATTCCCGCATGTTGGCTCTACATTAACATTCTTTTAAGGTATGCAACGCAATAGCATAGATCTTTGATGGTTCGATGACATTTCTATGTGATTTCAGATGTGCCCCTGAGTCGTGCATGCGCAGCATAGTAGACTTCCTAGACTCTGGCCTAGAGACAGAAAGTTAATGAGTATCTAATATTCTTGTGAAAAGATATTTAAGAAAATATGTTTGTTTTACGATTCACAATGATACATACGTAAAACCATAAACGGAAAAGAATTTTTTCTTTTTTCTGTTCATATGTCTGTAATGTTAATGGTACATATAATTATTTCTAATAAACTTGTAGATAATTTTAGAATACGCGAGAAAAATTCTTAACGTACTTGTTATTTCTTCGTCATCATCAGTTTCAGGTATAGTTTTATCTGTGTGCTGTTATACTTAAGGATTTATATTTAAGGCTAATAACTGCTTGTGTAATAAGTAAAGTGCAAATGAGAAGATATTTCTCAATGTCCATGTAAATTTGTATTAGCATGTTCTTTTACTGATAACTGATAATAAATAAATGTTCAAATATATTTGTATAATTGTATAGATATAAAATCTAAATTTATTTAAATTAGCAAATATATTGATAGCATGATAACTCTGTACCTAAGAGCCACACTAACCCAAGTTCAGACTAATCCAAACAATTAAATCTTTTTTGTTTATTGTGTAACGTAAATAGCTCCCTGTGGCTCTAATAAAGTAAGGAATGAGCAGTAAAATGTTATACATAACCTAATTTTGAAAAAATGCAGTTGGCTTAGAGGCTGGCTCTAAGCTACTCTCAGAATTACTATCGATATCTAATTAAACATAATATTATAAATTTGATTTCCTAAAAATCTTTGGAATTGTTTTCAATCACTTTGTTTAATTCCGAAATAGTCTATATTCCGAAATATTTTAACATAATCTAATGCAAGATTTTCATTAACTTTTTAGTGCATTCTTAAAAATTTCACCCAACTTATTATACCCTGTTAAACCAACTTTAGCACCAGCTACTTGGCAGCCAAAAGTCATAGCTTCCTGCAGCACAGTTTGAGTAATAAATTCTGCATGACTACATTCTAAGCTTTCAATATTATAATTCTTTTTAATATTATGTTTAAATTCTACATTTTTCTGTAAGGTACTATTCATTTCATTATTTCCTAACTTCCTTGACTTAACAAATTCCAATTTTGCTTCATTTAAAAAATGCAATACTGCAGCATTGAAAGTATCCCCAGCTCCTAACGTATCCACAACCTTTTGTGGCGGAAATGCAGGAGATTGTACTGTAATATTATCTGGAGTTCGTGCCATAGCACCTCTGTCAGCCCAAGCACATATAAGGGTTGCCCTAGAAGAAAATTCATTTAATAACATGAATTTCTAAATATAAATTAAATATTCTGTTTTTATATAAATTCATACCCAGATTTGGCATCTTCGCTAATATTTTTTAATGTTTCACTCATATTATCATATCCTCTACTTTGAGCAAAATCCTTAGATATAAATGCTACATCTACATAGGGTAGTAAATCCAACAATTCCTGTTTTGGTCGTTCTAATTCTACACTAATAGTAATTGGCACTTCACTTATGTCCATTTCTTTGCTATCAGTATCTTGATTATGATGTAACATACTGTTAAAATTTTCTACGCATTGCATCATAGATAATACTTCAGACAAATTTCTGCCTTCAAAATGAATCCAGCTATAATTTCCTAGATGTAACTGTTCAAAATTCTTCAATGTTAATTCTGGTAGATTTGGGTTATGATGTAAAATGGTACGAGAACCAGAACTTAGACTTAAGATAACAGTAGAAGTTGGACACCCAATGTTTTCTACCATAGGACAATGGGAAAAATCAATATTGTTCTTTTGCATATCATTTCGCAAGAAATTTAAATGTTCTTCTGCACTTAAAGTTCCAAAAAATTCACATGAACTTCCTAATTGGGAAAGAACTGTGCAAGTGTTAGATGCATTGCCTCCTCTTTGCCATCTGTATTCTACAGATCTGTAAATGACATGGCAACAATAAATCAAATGAGGATAATCGAATTACGTGACGAATTCTACGTCAAAATTTTTGCAGACATTAAATATACAAATTTATTTATAATAAAAATGGAACTAGGCCCTTAAATTTAGTTCATTTAAATTTTAGTTCGAAACTGGATTATAAGAATAGTGTTTACATTTACATTAATATCAGCTGATCAGCATCAACACTGAACAACAATAAAACTGCGCAATCGCGTATAGAAATATCTCTCACCTCTGATCAGAATCTTCCGCAGGGTATTGCTTGCATGTCTGTACAATATCTAAACAAGTTAATCCAACGCAAAGAATTTTTTGTTGGTTCGACTCCGCTATAGAAGACGTACCAAGAATTTTTTCGTAAAAACTTGAAATCATGTCACTTAATAATACGAGCGCACAACTTACATTACGTTTCTCTCACTCAATGGATAACAGAACTCTGATCGATTAATATACATACAAAATAAAGTTTTCTGATTTTTGATAACAATTTATATGTTTTCGTTTAATCAAATAATTTTTACTTTATTATCTGTGGGATTAAAGTGATAAAAATATATATACATTGATCAAATCTACTTGACCTTTGACACTTTGGGCATGCACATATACTGATAACTTTTAAACCTGTTTATTTTTGCGTCAAAAATGATAGTGAAGAAATTTACCTACGATAGAACAAATTAATTTATGAGTATATAAACTGTATTCCTTCCTTTAAAATTTCGTTTAATAACCTAATGTATAACCTAAACGATTAAAGTTTGTCCATTCTTTTATTTACACATACACATAATTTACAATCAAATGGAATGATTGTATTGCAATATAGATTTTTGTGTCGTTGATTACGCTCGTAAAGTGACATTTTTAAAAATGTAGATTGATAAATTAGTTCTCTGTTTATATTGAAGAATCATATAAAAACAATATAGTATTAATTTTAGTGAAAGAATCATTGAAAAATGCAAAAAAACCTTAAAATTCCCGCTTCATCAATATCAGACGATTATAGCGCCTAGCGGGTAGCGAAAAATGTCAAGATGGCAACGCAATGGATTTCGTTGTAAATTGAGACAACTTTTATCGTTTATTAATTAAAATTTTAAACACGATATTCCATTAAATTATTATATCAGAAAATATACATTTTTCGTTAAATTATTAGAAGGATTATTCATTTTTCAAAGTAGGCTAAAACTATGCGAGATGTACGCGTATAAATAACTAGCATATCGAAACTTCTGCATATAATTGTCCAATAATTTCTTTTTAAATAATCTTTATTTACGTTTTATTTTACATCGTTAATTATTAGATACAATGGATCCTCGAATACATAGAAGAACAGAGCCGGAAAAAGGACCGGGCGATTTGGTCAGTGTCATAACGTAAAAGATTATCATTTCCCAGACATATTTTATGAATACAAAAAATCATTTGTAACGTATAGGGATACGAGTACATAATTATAACGATTATTAAATGAACATTTATTTTAAATCCAGGAGAAGATATCAAAGTTGCAAATATATGTAAAGTCCAAGAAATCCTAATAAACAAGGAGCCCCAATTGCTTCCATTATATTTGGATGAAGCATTACAGTTCTCCTTAGATAGAAATGCAGAAGTTAGAAAAACAGTTACAGGTTTCATAGAAGAAGCTGGGTAATGATTATTATTTGAACCTATGATATTATGTACTGCTATAATTCTTTTATTAAGTATATACCAATTATATTTTATTTACAGAGTAAAACAACCACAAGTAATTCCACGTGTAGTTCAAGTACTTTTAAGATTAGTTTCTGATGAATCATCAGCTGTTGCTAAAAGAGCTCTCAGAGCCAGTGGTAGAATATTAAGAGCTGCATTAAAATGGATATCTAGTGCCATCACAGTTACACCAGAAATGGAAGTAGCGTGGAACCAACTTAGTACCCTTAAAATTCAAATCATAAATATGATCGATAGTGATAATGATGGGTAAGACTATTTTTCAAATTTTATTCTTATATGTTTTAACTCGGTTTAAATTTCAAATTTTTTTGCACATAGAATTAGGACACAAGCTGTGAAATTTCTTGAAGGTGTTGTTTTGATACAAACATACCCAGATCCTGATACTCCAAAAAAATTAGATGATTTTTCTCTAGAAGATATTCCATTAACATTAAAAATAGCTCGTAGGCGAAAATTGGAGGAAGAAGCTAATGATGTAATGGATTTATTGATTAAATTTCATGGATCTCCGCATGTTAGTAGTGTCAATTTGATGACGTGTATGGGATCTCTGGCTTTGGTTGCTAAAACAAGACCTCAATTTATGCCAGGTGTAATACAAGGTAAAACAAACTCTTAGAAATGTAATTTAAATATATCAAATTTATAACTAAAGGTATAAATTTGCAGCTTTGCAAAGGCTACAACATGATTTACCACCCACACTATCCGATTCTCAAGTAACTAGTGTGCAGAAGCAATTGAAATTAACTTTATTAGGACTAATGAAGCACCCAGCCAGTATAGAATTTGCATCTACAATAGCTAAACAATTAACACAGCTGGGGGCAAAAGAACAGGAAATTCTTAAAGCTTATCCAAAACCGGAAGATATTCGGCGTATGAAAAAGCGTCAACAAGTATGTGTGCAATTAATTTTTGTTGCAAATATTGATAATAACTTCAATATCAGAAATTTATATAATTTTCAGGAAGCAGCTGCTTCTTCTGCCGCTAAACGTGTTAAAATCGAAACACCTTTAATCTCGGATGAACCGGAAATTGTACCTAGTCTAGTACCTCCCACAAAATTACCAGAATTGATTGAGCTTTCAGAAAGTTTTATCGCTGAAAGATTAAGCGTGGAAATTGCTACAGATTTAGTAATGGATAGCATGGTGAGTAAATTTTTATCTAAAGACCACAGGCGTTAGTATTACCTCCATTTTCTTCTTACTAAATACCATTATATTTAACAGGCATGGGTCCCGGATACAATGACAATGATTTTTCAAAGAGAATACCAGCCTACTTCGACGACTGATATAAACATTCAGCGGCAAACAATTGCTAAATTGCTAGCGACACAAATAAAACAAGCTAAAACGAAAAAGAAAAAGGAAGCTAAAGATGAAGATGCCGTGATGGAAGATTTAGTGAAAAATCCAACCATTAGTGTAGCGGAAGCAAAACGGGAACGAAAACGTGAAAAAGATAGGGAAAAAGAAAAAGAAGCAAAAGCATCATTGGAAGCTCATGAAAAATCGCTCGTAAAAGCACGAACGCGTTTAAAAGCTTTAAAGTTGTCTGAAGTTACGAAACCATTGTCAAAGGAAGTGAAAGAAAAGATGTTACTGATGGCTGTTAACCGAATTTTGCTTTCTGAGAAGACAGCTGTGTTTGGTGGCGTAGCAGCCATAAGGTAGATCAATTTATGAACTTCTTATTTATGTAAAAATATTAATCTAAATGGCAAAAATGATCTTCCTGTTATTTCTTTTTAGATCAAAAATTTTAACTACTCTAGCTGCAACATTTAATCCATATATTAAAGAAGCAGTACTACGTTATATCACTGATGATATGAGAAATCGTTTGGACTTAGCTTTAGGCTGGTTATATGAAGAATATGCATTACTTCAGGGTTTCCAAAGACGAACAACACTATGTGCAAAACCCCAAGAAGCTCCGCATCAGGCTTACAACTTTTTATTGTGTACATTAGTATCTGCAATAGATTTGGTTCAAGGCAAAGATCGTGACACATTGTTATACAGGTAATATATAGTTTTGATGAAAAGTTCAATCATAGAATAAGTAACATTAATTGTATATGCATTTTAAAAAGGTTATACTTGGAAGCTCCTTTAATCACAGAAGATGCTGTTGAGGCTTTGAAAATGGTATCCTCTGACGAAACAAGAGGATTGGCACCGTTGCAATTGTTAAAAGAAATGGTTATTCGTAGACCGACCAAACAACTGGTTTTCTTAAATGTATTGTTATGTCATACTGGTCATGAGAATAATACGGTAAGTTGTAAAACGCGTGTACCATCTACAGGTTTGAAGTACGCAAAGTGCATTGATCATTTTGCTTTTCTGTTTATGAGTAGATAAGAGAAGCTGCTATACAATTAGTTTGCCAGCTATATAGTCGACCTGAGTTAAGTAAACTTATAGAAGAGTACGCAGTTCTCTATTTAGGTTTCTTACGACTTCATACTCCACCCGAGATCGTCTTCGGGCAAGATCGTGGTAGGCCACAAGTAGAAACCCAGTGGAGTGAATCAACTACTAGAGCTTGCCTTGGATTGTATCTTGCTTTGTTGAGTGAGCACCAAGATTTGATCCATGAGTGAGTCGTCCTTTTAATGAATGTGTTTTGCTAAATATAAATTTCTACGAACGCTGTCTCCTTCCAGATTAGCAAGAGTTTATACATCAATGAGTGCAGATGTAAAACGCATGGTTCTTAGATTAGTAGAAGGACCTGTTAGATCTTTAGGAATGGGTAGTCCACAATTATTAGCACTAGTTGAAAATTGTCCTAAAGGTGCTGAAACGCTGGTTACAAGAATTATTCATATTCTTACAGAAAAATGTACGTAAATTTATAATTCGGCGCTTTATTTTTTCCTTAATGTATGTTCGATATTTAATACATTATTTTACTTTCAGCTGCACCAAGCGCAGAGTTAGTAGCACGGGTACGGGAACTTTATCAAACCAGAGTTTCAGACGTTCGATTTTTAATACCAGTCTTAAATGGTTTAACGAAAAAAGAAGTTATAGCCGCCCTTCCGAAACTTATAAAATTAAACCCTATTGTTGTTAAAGAGGTAAATACATTTTTATCAATAAACTAAATTTATGGTATATATGTTGTATATTATGTGTGTGTGCGTGCGTGCGTGCGTCACATTTTCATAGTGTTCTTTCTACAGGTATTCAATAGATTATTAGGAACTCACAATAATGAAAGCGGTGTACCTCATACGTCCCCTATAACACCAGCTGAACTGCTAATTGCCTTGCATAATGTAGATCCAAGTAAAGCAGAATTAAAAACAATTATAAAAGGTGTGATATATTAATTTATAAAATAGCCTTATAACTTGTTTCAGAATAATTCTTTGATATTCTTTTTCAATAATATTGATTTGTAGCTACGTCTCTATGTTTTGCTGAAAAACAAATATATACGCAAGAAACTGTAGCTGTTGTAATGCAACATCTTATGGAAATGACGCCGCTTCCTACGTTGCTCATGCGTACAGTAATACAAAGTTTAGCATTATATCCAAGGTTAAGTGGATTCGTTATGAATATACTTCAACGATTAATTCTCAAGCAAGTTTGGAAGCAGCCAAAAGTTTGGGAAGGTTTTGTAAAATGTTGCGAGCGCACACAACCGCAAAGTTTTGCGGTTATTTTGCAACTTCCTCCAGCGCAACTAGCTGAAGCGTTAAAAATGGCTGGCAATTTACGAGCACCTTTACTAGCACACGTTGAAGCTTTTGCCGAAAATCAGGTACTTTTAGCAATATATTTCATTGATTCTATTTCATTCTATCAATAACAAGGGAGATTTAATTAATTTGAAAACGGCATGGTATTTCAGAAAGCGCACATTCCACAGTCAATAATGGATGTTATTCAGGGTAAATCACCTTGCGACATGCATGATGAATTTGATATTGTGAGTAAAAATGCTTGTATATAAAAAGTTGATTTTTATATTATCATAAAAAAATAAATATATGAACTGATCCAAATAGTTTTTCCTCAAATTTCTTGCAGGCACCACCCGGTGATTATCCGATTGAACAAAAACCAGATATATTGGAAACTGATGTTTCAGAACCAGCTCCTCCTGGTTTAGATTAGCATAAACTCATTCCAGTGTTGGGATCTCAATCATCATCCACAGATTGTCCCAACTTTAATGAATTCACCTTATAAATGATAAATTATTTTTTGTCCATGTTCAGTAATATCTTAAGTATACAGTAATCTGAAACGTTAGATCCACATATTTATCATATCACGCAAAATGTAAATATTTTTCACTTGGAATTTATTGAAAATCCAGTTGATTTTATAACTGTGACAAGACTCTTTACAGTTCTGTTTTGTAAATAGAACTTCGCTTGCATATAAATGTATGTACATACGTTATTTTCATTACGTAGCATATTTTCGATTAACATCGATAAATGTATCTTCGATTTTATGCGATACACGATGAATGTTTTACCAACATTTCTCTCTGCATAAAAAATCAAACGAGACTATCGATAATAGTTGAAAATTCAATTTATTCACTTACATTTGATTGTTTTTATAAAATATACAAATTGTCAAACGATAAGAAGTTCAAAAAGTGACATATAATTAAAACTTTGTGTATATACTATTTACAATATCAGAAATTGAACTTAAAATGTAGTTTGCTATATATTCATATATTTTGCTACATTAAATCGTCATAATACTGACGCCATGTGTATTAGCTATTTTTGCAAAATGAACAATACTTGCGTAATAATACATCTTATTCATTTATATCACGTAAGTATAAAATTCGCTTTAATTACTATTTTATATTGAAACTATAGTCCTACCGCAATATACAAGGTGTCCCAGGTTTTAATAGCCAAATGTTGTCAGTATATTCTATGGGTCGAAATAAAAAGAAAATGTTAGACAAACATAGGTCTTTTAGAGCTTCATTAAAAAGTTATGGCGGTAATACGAAATGAAGGAAACAATAACAGACTCACGGTTACTGCAATGTAATACAGAAATAGATAATCAATATTTGCGCGATATTTAAAAGATCGCGTAATGAATTGATACAAAAAATCAACGATGCATTTACTGAAATGAAACAAAATAATAACGAAATTCGCAGAGTAATAAATTCTTTTATCTGATGTTTTCTAATGTCAATCTTGCATTGCCATAAACAGTGGAAATTTTTTAGATGGAGTATTAGTTGCTTCTTGCATAAACAGAGTAAACGTAAATATTGCTGATCTACTTCTGTATTACATCGCAATAACCGCGAGTCTGCTATTGTTCCCTTCATTTCGTAATATTGCCATAACTTCTTAACGAAGCTCTAAAAGACTTACGTTTGTATAACACTTTTTTTTTATTTCGACCCATAGAATATACTGACAACGTTTGGCTACTAAAACCTGGGACACCCTGTATAACATTTCATACGTAGCGCATGTGTCGATTTTTCATAATTCGTAATTAATCATTTTGTAGATTATTCACAATTGCATAAAATATGCATGCTACAACGTGTAAGAATCTAATGCATATATATAAGATTTGATATGAAAAACATGAAATAACAGTTGATCTTTATTGAAAGATATTTTGAAGATCTAGTTATATACAAAAATGTATGTTGATATATACATTGAAGTTCTCTTGTACAGCATTGTAAAAATATATTAATAATTTTCTTATGCAGTTCTTCGCAATGTACATTACAACTGTGTAATAAAGATAAATTCTTGTATTTGATTAAAAAAGCTAGATATCATCCAAAATCAACTCCAGTGTCTAGTAAATCACGCAACATAAACGACGCTTTTTTCGGAAGTATTCTACAATTATAAAATATTAATTTTTAGATATAATTGTTTTCTTATTTATCACTTAATAATAATATCCAGTTTACCTAAGAACATGTCCTAGGTAGAGTAAATATCCAGGTACACTGAATTCCGCATAATTTCGACGGACACCATCTAAGATTTGTTTAGCTGCTTCTGCAGCAGGCATTGTGCCAAAGTAACTCGGTATTCTGCATGAAATATAGAAAATCAGTTACCGATGAAGTATCGGTATTATCGTTTATCATTATTAACTTACCTAAAACGAATGTCTCTCGCTACTTCAGCGCCTACAATAAACGGATAAACGTGAACTAAAGTAATTATAATATTACTGTTAGTGTGTCTTAATTCAGTATGTAATGATTCAGCTAATCCTTGAACTGCAAATTGTGCAGTGGATAAAGGAACTCTGCTTCCTCCTGTGGCTGTACCTGAAAGGCCAGCCACAGATGATAAAACTACTATGTGTCCTTTGCCAGCACGTTCCATGCATGGCAAAACAGTATCCAACAACTAAGTACAAAACTTTATGTTAAAACTGATGAGTACTGCAATAAACTATACATCATACAACAAGTACCTACCCAGAAGTGACTAATAACTGTCAAATCAATTGTATGTCTTATTTCTGGTGGGTTTTGAAGTAATGCTCTAGGGCTAGGTATACTGCAGCAGTGGAAGAGCATTGTAACTTCACCTAATTCGAGCTTAATACTATTCACTGTATGAGCTACCTGTTATATTTTATAACAGATATATATTTTATAATGTACTTTTCATACTATATAAACATATCTTACAAATTATACTCACTTTATCTTTATCTGTTATATTGCAAATATACATTTTAGCTACTCCCTTCGATTTAGGTGCCAGCTGAACAGTAGCATTACAATTTTGAACATTAATATCTACACAAGCAACATTAACACCTAATTGACACAAATGAATTGCTAATTCTCTACCTATTCCACGTCCAGCACCAACAACCTAAAATGAAATGGTAATGTGTCAGATCTATCAAATTCTTCTTAAACAAAGGCTGGGTGAATTTATTACCATTGCAACTTCTCCACGAAGGTATTTCAAAGGAGGAGGTCTAAATATTCTGTATAATGCAATTACAATAGCAAAAAATATCCCAATTAAAAGTGTCACAAGATCTAATATTAGAATAAAAAGAGAATATAGTCTTAGTAGCATCTTTGGTGGTTTAAAATTTCTTCTTAAGCTCTCCTAAAATATAAACTTACTATTACTCTTAAATTATTAAATTAATTTGCAACATTTGTAAAAATAATATTTCGTCATAATGTCAGAATATTAAAATAATAATCTTTCAAACACTATACATTTAAAATAATAATTTTAACCACCATTACCTATCTTTTTTTTAATCAAACAGAAATGCTTACTGCGACACTTACCATTTCTGTGGTCAAACTAATCAGATATAGTCGTAAACACGATCGAAGGACAATTTTAATTGATTAAGCGCGTGAAAGAAAGCTTATTAAATCTAAAGATATATACTTTGTATCAAATTACGTCGTGAACTCTGTGATAACATATCATGACGTTACGTGGAAAGAGAGAGGGGAAACTGTTCAAAATTTACTTTAAACAAGTTCATATTTGTATTAAAAAGTGTTAATATAAATTTCATGATAAGTTTAAAAAAATACAAATTGTTAAACTTTGTAATACATACCACGTGCTTAAGTATACGTTTCAAAACTTTCGGCCGCCGTTGATCTTGTTGGTTTTTGTATAGTAATTTAAATAAAACGATACAGACTTTCACCACCTATTGTTAATTGAGGATAACATTAATCATTGATAAGAATAATAATAATGTAAGAAAATAATAAAAGATTTTTAACGTTTAACCTTTTAATTCCCTTAAATAGACATGCTTATTCGCACTTTATTTTGACTGTATAAAGGATACACTGTGACAATGAGCGTTTCCTTTATAATACACGTGTCACCTTCATTTAACAGAACTACTGGTAGATCCTGTAATGGTCTGCTGTAGTTGTAAGTAAATAAACATTAAAACATAAAAAAATTTTTACTATTTAGTAACTGAATACATCAACACAATATAATAAATTATACCACTATAAATTTTGTGCGATTAGCATAAATATGTTAATGTTACCAATTATTCAGTCTGATCTTAAATGAATATTGAAAATTATATTCATTTTATGCTTTTTTCATATTCGTAACTGGATAATCGATCTACAGGGTGTCCCGTAAAGAGTGCAACACCCGGAAATGGGGGGTTGCTGGGGTGACACTGACCACATTTTTCCTTGACCAACATGTTGTTTGAAGCTTCGTTTTTGAATTATTAACGAAAAACACTGGCCAATCACAGCGCGCGTAGAGCCCGCGCTCAGGGACGAATGAAGAGAGATTCACCTGCACCCTATCGCGAACGATGCGTACGCGTGACTTCTCGGTATCGAGCGCTGTCCAAAAAATTTGACTTTGCACCGTTATTTTTATAAGGCTTAGAGAAATGGTTTTTTGTTGTCATTCCGACGTTTGTATAAATTTTCGAAAAAACTGTTATTAGTCGGAATCGTAAAGAAAATAGCGAAGGTCGTTTTTACAATTTTTTTATCTGAGCTCGTAATGAAAATCTAAAAAATACGTTTTGTAGATCTATGTCAATTATACACACGCTGAAAATTTCATCGAAATCGGTGTACGGAGAAACAAGCGACAGGCATCGAAAGATGTAAGAATCTGCAGATTTATTACAGTTTTACGCCGAAAGTTATGATAGTGCGATTTTTGCAATCTTTGACCGTTTGTAACTCATAGCAACATTAATATTAATCATAGCAACAAAACATTAAGATAAAAAAAGTTGTAAAAACGACCTTCGCCATTTTCTTCGCGATTCCGACTAATTACAGTTTTTTCGAAAATTTATACAAACGTCGGAATGACAACAAAAAACCATTTCTCTAAGCCTTATAAAAATAGCGGTGCAAAGTCAAATTTTTTTGACAGCGTTTGATAACCGAGAAGTCACGCGTACGCGTTGTTCGCGATAGCGTGCGGGTGAATCTCTCTTCGTTCGTCCCTGAGCGCGGGCTCTACGCGCACTGTGATTGGCCAGTGTTTTTCGTTAATAATTCAAAAAGGAAGCTTCAAACAACATTTTGGTCAAGGAAAAATGTGGTCAGTGTCACCCCAGCAACCCCCCATTTCCGGGTGTTATACTTTTTACGAGACACCCTGTATATGTGTACAATATGACGCATTGATACATCCTGACAAAATGCGCCTTGAACATATTTGAAGTATTTTAAAGGTAGAGTTAAAAGAATAATATAAAATTGTCAAATACGTATTTTTAATTCTGATCTTTCAGGATATTGATTAT
>NW_017100373.1:485074-493109 GCF_001263275.1 Habropoda laboriosa
TTTTTTTTTTAAGTTTTGGTATCTAAACAATATTTAAAAGAGTAATGAAAACGTCATATTTTCTTAAAAAAAACATTAAAGTCAAATATAATCGAAGCTTGTATATACTTCAACTGTGCTTGAATATAGAGTATCCGTTGTGTATCGATTGAGTTAAGAGTGACGTAATTGGCAAGAAATATTGAAAATAATCCTTTTACAATGTGGTACGAGTGTCTTCCACCGTTAATGATAATATTAACATGTACGACAATACCAAATTTCGTATCCCCGTATATAACCAAATTTTTTACTGGAACGGTAAGTAGTTTTAGTAACCTAACCTGTACATGGTAAGGATTATATAACGAATACTTTGTAAATTTTAAACTTTGTAAGTTTTTGTCAATTTCTACGTTTTCCCCTTCTGTACTAAAAAATGATGTTTATGATAAATAAGTTATAAAACTTTAAGTCATTGTATAATAAACAATTTCTGGGCAAATTCTGTATAATGCACATTGACTTTGTATATATAGTAATTCTTTTATATTTTATTGTTACAGCCAAATCTAAGAAGCTACACTAATTTTCTTGAACAGGAACTGTTAATGAGAGATATAAAACTAAGTAATAATTGGTATATATATAATGTAAGTGATCTCGCTGTGTTATTATATTTGATAATCAATAAGCATTCATGCTATTTGTATTTATATTATTTAATGAAAGTATATTTTAAGAAGATTGAAGTATGTATTTGATACACTTAATATCTTCTTTTTAGGGTTTGGAGGTGATTCCTGATAAATAAAATTGTAAATGTATTTGTACAATATTAATTGATCTTTATTACTGTAGTAAAATTGATATGTATATATGACATCATAAAATACATAGTGGAAAAATTATTTTCTGTTTTAGTTTCTTAATATTTCTCAATTTCCAATAAAGGACCTTAGTTGAATGATAAAATTTTTTAATATTTGATACTATTAATAAAATCCTCATGAAAACCTCTGAAGAATGCAATATTAGGTAGAAATGGGTTATCCTTTTAAAAATCGCGGTTACATTTGTATAAAATAAAATTAAGCTTAAAATTTAAATGAGCTTATCCTTAAAAAGTACTATATATAATAATATTTTATCACTATAACGAAACGTTGTACAAACAATGAATTTCCTGAATTTTTAGATTTTCTTGTAATGTATTGTAACTTAATGTTGAAGAAAAATTTGTTCAGAATTTCGAAGAGAAAATAAATACTTTGCAACTGTTTGGTAACCGTTTCAGAACTGTATGTATCGTATATTTCATAATCCGTTATTGTAATGAAACCGTCCTTTGTGAGCAACGGGTACGCGAAAAGGCTCATATATTTCTGATTGTCGAATATTGAGAACAAAATTCGCAAACTCGACTGAAAAATTAATAGCTGCAAAGTTGTTCTGTCGAAAGGAATATTATTTTGCTTTCGTGCTTAGCTAAAGTAAGAGTAAAATTGTCCACTTGTCAGGGCAAGCAAGAAATGTATTTCCGGTTATTCATTTTCCTGGTTTACTTCCAATATCTTCGACGTACCGAAATTCCCACTATCTCAGGTAAATTCCAAACACGGTGTGAGAGCCTTTTAAAGAGAAAGAAGCTCCAGGTGTTCTAGACGACGTTGTTCTTTGTTTTCACGCCATTATGGCTCTGAACCCCTCGAAAATATATAAGATCGACCCCTATATGTAGACAGAGATAACGAACAATAGAGAGCCAAGGGGGACAGGCAGCATTGAACTGGGAGTATAAAAAGCATTACAGGTATACATATGTACACTATACACATGTGCTTTCTCGCCAGAAACGATGATAAAAAACAGGAAAGTTAACAGTGATTATTTTACTAGACTAATTATACTGTTACACAAAAATTCGTATAATTACAGGAATATTGAGAATAAAAAAGAAAAGCTTTTCTGACATTTAAAATTTTTTGTCATAAGGAAATATAACATATCGAAACAATTATTTCTTCTTGATAAACTCGTTGTTAAGTTATCTCTATAAGAACATCGTACACTAATATCGTATCTAAATCGCTTTGCTCGAGAGTAAAAAAATTCTTATAGATATAAAATAAAAGAGATATCGTTTACAATAATTGTTATTGCATTGAGTCATTGATTACGTGCACGGATGGATATAATCTTTGCTCGAAGATAGAAGTACTTTAAGTGCGGTCAGGTATATACTTTAGTTTAACAGATCTCGAAATATTTCGCAAGTCGGTATAACAAATCCGGTCACGAAATCATAATTTATTGATTCAGTTATTCATGTTTGCCGCGTTTACCAGGTTCTTTCGAGCGATCGAGTCAGGTCCTTCGACTTGAAAAATTAACCATTGACCGTGTAGATCCTCTGGATGATTTCTGACGTGTCAAGCGACGCTGATCCCTTTTCTCCCGTAGTGTACCGTCACCTAGAAGGTTAATTAACTGTCAGCTTTTATCCGTAGCGTGCTTCCAATATCGACGACAATCACGGGGAAAACTGGCAGGAAAATCGGTCCTGTTCGATATATCGCTCGATTGCCTATAGCTCAAGCTTGGAGTTTGCCTCAGATCGGTCTTCGGTCTGAACGAGTTTGACCGACCTCGCAGTCGAGTGCGAGACGCCGCACGAGTAACATCGTGTTTTCTGCCGCGATCCTTTTTCCTTCATCGTTGTTTCGTTGATTTTGTCATTCATTTTTCTTCGAAATTTTGATCAATCGATCATTTCGAGATCGTTTGACATTAAAGAACAACGAAACAAAGGAAACAACGTTCGAGCGACCATCGATTTGTTTACGCGGGAATTCTTAGGGAACCGGGTCGAATTGCAAGCACATCTGTCCGGAACTTTATCCTTCGAGCCCGGTGGACTCGAATATCTCTACGTAAAACAACTACTAGATATAGGAAGAATTGTCTGAATTATTGCAAAGTTGCGGCGAAGCGCAATATATTACAACAATTTCTTCGACAGGATTGTTGTCGCCGTTTTATGTTTTCCCCCTGCGTTACCCTTTCTCGTTACGGTGAATTGTTCCGTTAGATCTTAAAAAAGGGAGAGAAAGAGAAAGAGGGAGAAACAAAGAGATCGGTTGCGTAGCGTATTTAGTGGAAAAAGTGTATCGAGGAAAGTTTCGGTTCGGCGTTCACGGTCAACCTGTTAGTCATGTGGGAACGGTAAAAAGCGCTCGGGCAGGAACTCTGGAAGAGCAGTTTCTCGGAAACGGCCGTTGGAATGATAATAGCGATGTAGTGAAACCTGCTTCTCGTCGTGGGCAAGGATACGCGCTCATCCGACGATCGTCCCTTCTGATTGCTTCTGTGTCTTGTGATGTTTGTTTGTTCTTTTGCGTTCCGTAGTACGTGCAAAATGATATCGTGTCCCATAACACGATACATTTGTAATTTTGTCCACGCAATATCACTCTAAAGCACCACTAAACGAACGAACGAAGAGGAAAAAGGGAAAGAAGTAGAAATTAGCGGAACGTTAGTGACGAATCATCGTTAAGACGGGTAAGTGAAACGCAGAAATTACAATCCCCTGTTTATCAACCGATACATAGACTTCTTTCTCTCGAGTGTGAAAAGGAGTGCGTTGCAGACTGCTGCACGTTTTAAACGCACGATTGATGTTCGGTAATCGCTTACTTTTGTTCTACGAGCGTCTTCCGTTGCGCGGTGATGTTGAAATATCCAGAATAAAGCGTATCGCGTCGCAAAAGAAATTGCGACTCGTTATTTCGTGAAAAATCGATCGTTCGTCTCGCGTGTGTATGTATGCCATTTTCCGTGACCAGATCTTGTACTTACGAAGCGATACAACGTGTTTCGCGACTTGTTTTTTTTTGCACTTAATATCTCAATATTTTCGATCCAAGGTCATCGGAATCTTACATATTTTAGCAGCTCACCAGTTACGAATTTATTACGCATGATTATGACTCCTTTTACTTTCGTTTGCATTATTATGTATCCCTTCTTTCCCGACATCCGTGGGATAATGCAGGATAGGTTATGCACGTACAAATATTTAAACTCTATTAGAATGCATTTAGGAAAACGAAGGAAAAATAACCGCGAAGTGTTCTGAGATTTTTTCGTGCTACAAGCGGCAGAGATCGGATCAAGATCAAGTTAAATTACTTTTCCTCGAATACTGTAGCAGACGGGTACCGTGTGTTATCGTCAAGAAAGCTAATCTCCGTTCCTGAAAGTTGAGAAATCGCACTCATGGTGCGCTCTCGTCCACGGTTTTCCTCTAACAGTTGTCTTCTGGCCTGTCGTTTGTTATGTAAACACACGGTTGTTCCGGGAACGGGTTCGGGACAAATATAATCCCCGTAGACGATAAAAATCCTGAACTATGAGAAACATCTCACTGAAGCAAGTTTCGAGCAAGTTTGAACTGTGTCGAACGAAGATCGTCAGACAAGCTTTTAATTAAAATAATATTCGCGCGTTAATCGCTTTTGCGCGCTACTCGTTTAGGTAGGTTTGCGTGCGTAATTAAAATTTCTCTCGCTTTCAATTCGCGTTAATTTTTATCCAGCAACCTCCCCCCCAATATATATATGTACTTATGTGTGTATATAAAACGAAAAGATGTACTTTTCTAGGAAATCATACAACCGTACCCTCAGATTTTCCGTTTCAATTCGACGAAAGCATAGATACATGAACGTATTTCTCTGTCGTTTGCGTAATGACGAGAAAAAACCTAATGCCACCGTATAGTTATTAGGCTGTGTTCGGCTCCTCGCTTTCTAATCTTCGTCGAGAGACAAACGTCGTTGGAAATTTGACGTTATAAGCACGTTAACCCTTTGAATGTTGAAAACTCTACAGCTAAACGTTTAGTATATGTAGATGATGCGTGATGTGTAAAGACTATTGGCGCAATGGTCATTTATGCAGGATTTTCATTCCAAATTTTTTATCAATTTATAATTAACACATTGGCGATGGGGCTCTTAGGGCAGCGCTTCACATGTGCACGGGGTGATTTCGCGTCTTTTCTTTCAATCGTCACTTTTCAACTAATTATTATTTTTCAAAGAAATTTTCAAGAATGTAGTAAATTACTTTTTCGTAAAACGTATACAATTATTGGAATTCGTGAAACATCTGTCACGGCATTTCTGAGAAGAAATTCAATCATTTGCAGGGTTTTATAAATTTACTTTCAGAGAGATATATGAAAATCTCAATGACGTATTTCGCGTCATTCGGAATCCAAGTGAATACCTGAATGACGCATATGTGCGTCATCCGGCGCAAATGTGTTAATTAGGAAAATATGACACATGGATTTAGTAATTTTTAATTGCGTATTATAATTTTTGATTCCGTACAGTCGTCAGGTAAAACAAATGAAACGTTTTTACTCGTCTAAAAAACAGTCTCAGTCTCTCTGACAGCATGCTCGCTCTCTCACAATCTATGCTGACGAGATTCATTCGACTTGCACACGCATCTGTAGCACTCAGAGAGTCAAGTCGTGTCACTAGGTATGCGAGTAGCGGCAAGAAGATAGTTTCGAATCGGTCGGGCGGTTCGTTGCCTACGTACGTTCGTAGCGTTTCCAACGTGTATCATTGCCACGCACCGCGTACCACCGTGTTCGCGTATTTAAGCACATAATTAAACGACGTTGCGTCATGGATAAATGCAATAATCCTTGCGCATTGGCCGATTTCCCATTCACGGGTAGCGCGAGCGAATAATTGCTTTTGCTTCATTGTGCAACGCGATCAGCTCGCGTTCCGCGCTCCAACGACCCTCTCTTCGCCGCCATTGTGCTCCGTCGCTCATTCGTTTGTCCGAGGGCGCACGATCTCACACTGGACCCATATATGCATGTGTGCACATATACATGTAGTTCTCTTCTTATTGTTAGTTCGCGGTGTTTCTTCGTTTTAGCGACGGCCCGTGTACTTACTCGTGATCCTTTCCTTCCTGGGCTATTATTCTCGATCAACATCAGCAGCCTCCAGCGCCCTTCTTTGATTCGTCAGAAATTTTTCCGCGCACCTGGAGCAGATGTTTCTTAGGTATTTATCGCCTTTAACGAATAGAATGATTTTTCTTTCCGTAAGAGCCGTCGTTTGTTTCTTTTCACGTATGTATACCGTTTTGAAGACAAGTGGTGAATCATCGAACAGCACTCTGCGGCGTGCCATCCCCCGATTCTCTTCTTCACCACGATCGATCGAACGCGTTATTACGTTCTTGAATTTGCGATTGTCATCTGCTTTTATTATTTTTCCGCGATACCGCCGCGCAACAGATATAAATATCAACGTTTGTGCGCGCTTTTATCGAGGAGAATGGGACAATTCGATTCTTTTGTATCCTACTGTTCCAGGCAAATTGTCTTTCGCGTTTGCCGTTAAATCGCAACATTTCGGTATCTCGTATCTCCGCGGTGGAAAAAGGGACAATTGGTAACTTCGTTTCAGGGACCAGATAAACTCCGATATTCCTCTCTCTCCCCTCTTCCTTCGATCTGTTTGCCCAACGTCCTCGAGTATCTATTTTTTATAATTGCATACGTATGTAGTTCGGGCCGACGGAAAGCCTGCGATCGACGCTGTAAGCCGTGTAAGCACTCACACGAACAAGCAGAAAATAATACCATTCGCGGATTAAATAATTACCTGAACATTGTTCTGAGTGAAATCGTTTGAACGATTCGCAAATCACGCCGGGTTTTTTTTTTCACGTGAATTGATCGGATTAATGAAAAAAAAAAAAAATAATAATAAAAACGAATAATCGGATAACCTATGTGTATGTAGTTTAATTCGAGGGTCGTAGGGGTGTGTGGAAGCATTGAATCGCGTCGATTATAAAATATTCAGATTAATCATCAACGCAGTATACTCAGGCTATTAAAATTCTATGGACGAATTGAAAAGGTTTCATTTAACCACGAAATCGGATCGCGTTACCGCGTGTCGAATGAAAACGACTTCCTTCCTGGAATTTCTAAAGCGAAAACAGCCCCGATAATATCGGTCGCGAAAACATTGCTGCAATTTGTACACGGTGAACGTGAAACACGATAGTTTCGGAACCACTACTTGCACGTTGTAGATATTCCTTTTTGGAATCGCTACTTTCCTACGTATATATTCGTCTGTTTATTTTCCATTTGACGCTTTTCGAATTTAGAATTGAACGCAGTATGATCAGTGTACCCTAATGGATTTTACGACAATTCAATAGGCAGGCGCACGCTTTTTTCACGGAGCGAAGGAGCACTAGAAAGAGAGGGAGAGAGACAAGATTGGATCGTAAAATCGATATTCAACAGCGACTGGATGGAGCATCCTCGATCGCGATCCGGTTGTTTGATAATTACTGGCCATTAATTTCGACTCTGATGCTGGTTTCTCTTCGTTTCGATTAATCATCCTTATTAGCGCCACGTGAAATTGAAATCGAGCCGCGTTTATCGTTATAATCGCGCGTCCACGCTTCCTCCGACGATTTCCCCCCTGACAGAAGTGCGTGTCTCGCTTATTGCCAGAACGTTAGCACCGGACGTTAATTCCAGCAGGCCGCGTGGCCTGTGTATTTAGGCGATAAACGAGTTTACCGTCATTATAACCGGCTCTGTCGTTAAACCGGCAAACCTGCTGCGCCGGGATTTCCGAAAAGCCGTAAATTTCATGCCACCGAATGGGCCGCACGAGACTTAAGCCGTGCGAACTGCATCTTATTTCCCCTCCCTGTGGTATGTTCACTCTTTCGAGTTTACTGGATCTTTGCGACTTGACGCGAGCCTTCGATACGAGAAGACACAATTAAAAAACAATTATTTTGTAACATATGCCCCCCTTGAAATCGTACAACTTTTGCTTCGCACACTATTTCGTAAAGCGAGTAGTATAGGAGCAATTTCAGGTCGTCAAGTTTGGTAAATCATCCTGTATTGTTTTAGTTTTCTTTTTAATAAATAAATATTATTAATAAAATTATATTTTATTTCATTAGAAAATGA
>NW_017100373.1:493124-498265 GCF_001263275.1 Habropoda laboriosa
AGGCAATATTAGGGCGTTGCGTAGGAGCATTCTCATTCCGTATACAGTGCTCTTACCATCAAGTAAAAAACGAACCTTCCTTGTGTCTAATAAAAGTTTATAGTCTAAAATAAGGATTATTAATTATTTAACAACCAATAACTCCCATAATCCAATACTCTTAATGCGATAACAAATTGCCCCATGATGGGGTAAGAAATTCCACTTCACTGAGTTACAAATAAATGATTCCCTATGAGAAACCAATTGTGATATGTTAAATATAAGCTTAAAATCCTAATAGTGAAGAGAATAAACTACATTATTTTGCGGTCATTTTTTGTTTCCTCAAAATCGGAACGTTTGACCCCGTTCTCTCCTAATTTATTCGTAGACAAAGGAGAGGTGGTACTCCTTCGTTTTAGGTTGATTCGAAGAGAGGGAAGTAGAAGTACATCTGTTTTAACTATGGTAAAACGATCCAGAAACGGTGGTTGACTCCGCACGAAGAGGATAGCCGGGAGCGAACCGTTTCCAGTCATTCCCTCGTTTAGAAACATATCGGGAGATAGAAGATAGAGGGTGGAGAAAAGGGGAGAGAGAGGGAGAGAGAGGCTTCGCTGGCGCTGCGCGTCGGAATCGATGTTCCAGTTAAAACTGCACACGGCATGTTAATGAGCGTTAATGGAGGACTAACGCGGGCACCGAGGGCGCGGAAACAAGAGCGAAAAAAGAGAGGAAACTATGCCGGCAAGTCGGACGCCAGCGAAGGAATAATTACGTAGTTCCCCTCGACGACACTGCTCTTCTTCCCTTCTCCCGAGCATCCCTTAAGCTCATTCTAGAGGGTTGCATTCTTCCTGAAATTAGCAGGAAATTTAATTTCGGAAGTTACGGATATGCGCGGCCGGCCGAGAGTAACTTGTGTATCGAGTTAGCACAAGCCGACGCAAACGAGGATAGACTTGCGATCGTTACCGATTTCTTCCTCATCTTCTCTAACAGGGGGAGGCTTTCTCGCGCGTTGGATATTTCCGCCACGATTTTTATTCCGCCCTGCGATTGAACGCGACACTCTCTGTTCGTGACTCGAGAAAACCAGCCGCTCCGCTACTATTTCCACGGCTGTCCAGGCTCGCTGGAAATGTACGAGTATACGTACTCGAATTTCGAGCGGAGGTAAAATGGTTTTATCGAACAGTGTCGAGGGTACTTGGATTTATATCGAACGGGCCACGAGAAGGAGGGTAGCTCTGGAAAAATTCAATTCCCCTCGTCCCTTCCCATTGATCGGTACTTTTAAGTGCATGGAATAAAGGTCTGAAGGGTTTTCTTTGGGGAATTTTTAATATTGAGAAGATTATGCAAATTCAAAGAACGCGATATCGTGTAATTTTAACGTGTTCCAATTAACTTTAGAAGGTAAAGGAAACATTACCTTCCAACTAATTACCCCATTGATCGGAAATTTTTAAGGGACATTTATGTATTTTATTCATCACTGCATTAACCGTTATGATTATTTTATCTTCGTTATTTTTCGCAAAAGTTACCGAGGTAAGTTGTTCCAATAGTTATAACTTTAAAATGTAAAGAGTGAATTGTCTCTGTCATCCATTTTAATAGCGTCTACGACAGCGAATCTTGTGGTTATAAGCAAGCACCTTGTCACGCATCAGAAAAGTAAATATCTGTCGTTCACTACTTTTTTGGTCTGTTTCGATTATTTAACATCGAAATTATTAATTGTTTCGTCCTTACGGATCAAATTATATTTAAGAACACGTTGCAATAGTTTTTATTAAACTACTTCAATATATAAGCAGAATGTTCACATAAATTGCCACGTGTGTCGATGGGGGCTAGTTGTTCCTCTGACTTGAGGCAGGTTGTTATACCTGAACCGTGAGCAATAGAGTATTTTGCCGGACAGACAAATATTATTTACTCAGCTTTTAATGATCTCTTAATCTCCGGAAAGAAGTACAGGGTGCTTCCTTTAAAAAAATCATGGTGACCTTCAAAACTTTATGTAGAACAAAACAATTATTGTAACATATGCCTCCCTTGAAATCTTGCAACTTTTGCTTCATACACTATTTCGTACAGCGAGTAGGTACTATACGAGCAATTTCAGGTGTTCAAGTCAGGTAAATCATCCTCTATTGTTTTAGTTTTTTCTTTTAAAGATAATACTTACATTTTTGTTGATCTGCACCTTAATAAATAAACATTATTAATAAAATTGTACTTTATTTCGTTAGAAAATGAAATATTTCACTGGTAAAGGCAACTCTTATTTCTTAGGAACAACCCACCCTAATGCGATAACAGCTTGCCCCATGATGGGCTGAGAACTTCCACTTCGCCGAGTTACAAATAAATGACTCCCTATGAAAAACTAAATACAACATGTTAAATATTACCTTGAAATTTTAGTTGGTACTCACTTGAAGAAAAAGTAATAGTGGTCCTTCTTCCTGAAAATCCCGCCATTCTGTTAATTATAAAAATTTTTGAATTTCCACAGCTCGTGCAATTAAGAATGTATTGTAGATTATAATTGGTGCTTGCTCTTCGTTCTAATTCAATTTGGCAGCAAGATTTTTCAAATCTCTCTGCCGTAGTTCTAATTATTCTGCGTACATTGCCTTATGTCATACTTTGCTAGAAAAAAGTTCCAAACGCGAAATTCGATCATCTGCAACAGTCTGCAAGTATACATATTTTACCAAAAGCGAATTCGAGAGTTTTGATCGTCGGAACAAATCTCGAGAGAAGACGTGCAACGCTGAACTAGGCTACTTCACCGGCGTTTCATCGTATTATTTTGTCAAAATAAATAGCTGGCGCCGGGGAAACGGATTTTTCTAGCTTTTCAACGCGAATAAGCGCGCCTCGCTTTCCTCCCGATCGAGACATCGTGAAAAATGAGCACGCCTTTCCCAATCAGCGGCATACTGTTCCTTTTCCTTCCCTTCCGCCTCGATCAAAAGAATGAACGCAATAAGTTCCTTAGAAAGGGTTCTCGTTTGCCTAACTGCATCTCCGGTAAACTGCATCACGTCTTCCTGAATGCGTGATTGCGCGTTTCAAGGCCGCTGCAACGTCCGGGGTGCATCACGATCTTATGGCGTGATCGATAAGTTGATCGATTCATCGGAACGTTGGCGAAATGCAAAATAACGCGACACGTCATCTGATCCCCCGGACCTCTTTCTGCCAGCTGTCTAATCGTCTCTCCCGAGAAACTTCTCCAAACAACTTGCTCGCGAAATACGAATCACCGTGAGCTATAATTTTTATCGATTGCTTGAACACCAAGCGGTCCTGGCTTTGACCTCACAATAGTAGAAAGTTTCCTGCGGCCCCCGAGGCTTCTTCTGTAACGAAGATTTTTAGGGCTGGATTACCTTCTCTCCTCTACTCACATTTTAGGGTTGCAGCTTCTTTCACGAGGACGATGAACTTTTACCTTGAACCGTTCTCTCTCTCTCTCTTTCTTGCGATGGAGATCGCGACGAATTCAACACCTCCGAAGAATCATCTTGAATTCCTTTCGTTAACGTTCCAACTATATTTCGACGGTCCTCGGTGCAGTTTGCGTATATTATGTATTCGATTTAACCAATTACACAAACCATGACACACGCTTTCTCCTCGTAGTTGGAATTCGAATCTTTCGTAATGGAATTACAGTGCTCCCTCCAACAACACGGGGGTTAGGGACACCGACTGACCGTGTAGATGGAAATCCGCGTTGTTAGGAACGCCCCCCCTTCCCGCCTTCGCAAGAAACTGAGGAAGAGTTATACTCTTCCAATGCTTATGCATATATTTATATACATACACGCACATATTATGTAATTACTTAAATGTAGCTCCTTCTAGCTCGCAGCGACACGTTGGTCGTTTGATTTTCCTCCCAAGTTCGTTATGTATTTGAATTCGGTGCCACTGCTTCTTGTAAGCAGGGGCAATTTGTGAGGAATCAGTTGACGCGAACGAACTCGTATTCGCTCTTTCTCACCTCTCTTATTAGCCGTGATAAAGAAAATTGTAAATGTATACCAAATCTGTAAATTGGAATTTTTGATGAAAAAAAGCCGCGTATAAGTGAAACCGCGTTGTTCAAGGGAGCACTGTATTTCGAAATTAATCTATGGTAACGGTGTTTCTCTATTGATCATTTGTACAAAAGTGGAGATAAACGGACGATTTCTTTGACAGAGTATGCACAGTTGACGGATATAAATGGAATTGAAAGACCTCCCGGTTTCACGAAGTCGTCGTCGTCAGTGGTAAATGTTAGCGGAAGAAGAAGCCCAGGCTCGATTTCTTTTACCTTGCCTAAATTTAGCTTATGAGCGTCCTTCAATTTAATCCGTTCTTCTTGACCCAAAAGCGTTTTCATCCTCGTGCAAAGATGGAGGAACAGGTTACACAGCGCGGCAATTATTAATGGCCCGTTAAAAAGATGAAATTCTCCTCCTCGCTCTTTCGTTACCGCAATCTCGTTACTCCATTCGGAGTGCACGCCTTTGTTTCGAAGCAAACGTTTAACGTCCGAGTATTTTCAAAGTCTACTTGAAATAGCTTGAGAGCTGTTTAATACGTGTATCTCTCTCATAATTCTTCCAAATCTTTCTAACCTGATCTATTCGAGCGTTTGAATTATATTCGAAATTTGCACTATTTCCACGCTTTCTCGATCCAATTCTCATTTGTTCCGCGCCTTCACTCCATGAATTCGAAAGTATAATATTTAAATTTTTTACCATCGTCAACGATGTTCTGCCTAATGCCAGAAGATCGGATTACGCGCTTTGTTCGGGACGGTTGGAAAGAGAATGCCGCGCGGCATGAAGGAACGTTCCGTTACATTCTGTCCTTGTCTATTTGATCCGATTGATTCCGTTCTGATATGGAATACATTATTATTATCGAATGTCAATGCGGCGTCTCGATATCGAGTGTCTCGCGCGCGACGATAAGACTTGGAGTTCGCGACAACCTCGGAAATTTTTCTTCCTCTCCCTTCCAGCTACGGTTCTATTTATTTATTATGCGATATTACCGGTAATGATTCCGAGAAGGAGACGACCACTTTCAAAGGAATCCAATAATATTCTTCTAGGTAAAACGTGATGGAACTTTTAAAG
>NW_017100373.1:498300-512523 GCF_001263275.1 Habropoda laboriosa
CGTGGAAATGACGGAGGACATTTTACGATGAAATATATTACGCTTTGATATTCTTTCTCATCCTTTTTTCCCCTCATTCTTATCTTAACGATACATTGTCTTCGTGATTTGAACGGTGGTTTCTTACCATCAACAGAGATTCGTCCTTTTTTCTCTTTCTCTCTATTTATTGTTAGCGATGAAAGGCGAAGATTCGATTACACTTCCATTCTCGCTCGATTCGATGTAGGTTAATCGATAGCTCTCCCTCGGTCTTCTACATCTTTAATTACAATCGAGCCGATTATCTCTCCAGGAGCTCTTTTCACCGACTTGGAAACTTGTACTCTAACCGCGGATTCTCCTCTTTCGCAACCGATCGCTCGACAAACTTTTCCTATTGTGTTTAGTCTTCTTCACGTTCAACCGATCTGATCGTAACGTGAGATGAAAAACTTCACCTGTTAACTGCAGTAGAGAAATGTGTGTAACTGAATTAATTTTGTTTCGTATAGAGAGAAAATATTTGTTCGCAAAATGATCACGTTCCACGGGTATTGATCACCCGGGACAACTTCACCAGTTCGTAAGTCAATCTCAGATTAATATCGAAGATCAACACATCGGTAGAACACGTCCAAAGGGAAAATATCCACAATACCGTACATAAACTGTCGCAGTAATCGAGTACGTCGTGTCGAATGAATTTCGAAAAGCAGAGATTCCTGGATGTTGTTGTTCGAAACGGTGAGCTTTTAGGGTGGCATTTCCCATCGGTTGATGCTTGCGTGCAATGAACGAATGGTGGGGTGCCGTGACGGAAATTCCGCGGGTTCATTTGTCCAAGTCGGATGAGACTCGGTAATGGATACACGTGCACACAATATCTAGCAAGCTCGAGAATATTTATGAACGCCCCAGCCGAAGATGAATGAGAAATCGCTCGCGAGAGAGCTTTGTGATCCTCCCTCTCTCTCTCTCTCTGTAGCTCTGTGCGCGGACGCGCGCGCTCTCTTCATCGGGAAACACGTCAAAACGCCTTTCAGAGACGTTGTTTCGTCATGTTTCTAATGACGTACATCGCCTTTAGGGATACCATCGGTGACGTTGTATCTCTGGATCTGTGGAGATCGTAGATATCGCGGATCTTCGGTTGACAGGGTCAAGAAAAGAGTCGTATCTCCTGTATGGAAAAAGGAAACCAGGTCCCTCTAAGATTGACTTTTTCGGCGCACGAGATTTTTCTCGTTGGCCAGTTTCAACGTGTCCTGATTTACCGCCTCGAGTTCTTTTCAAAGGGTAGAGCTTGTTCCGCTATGTGGATCGTCAGAATCACTTTAGAATATCGAAGAGGGAATGGTCTTGTGCGCTTGTACTTCCTGATGGGAGCGTTCGTGACTCGTCGACGTTGCGGACTATGGACTGACGTCTCTATTTATGTGCCCTCACGGGCCTAGCCTAAAAGCGTTTCACCCAACAGTCGTTAAGGGTTTCTGTTCCCCTTATCCATCTCTTACGTGTGTGTAAACTCGTTTCTCGAGCTCTTCAGCGTTGGCAACTGATCATATGCGTGCTAACCGTATGACATTTTAAACCGATTAATTAGTATAGGTAAAATATTCTACGCTTGTTTAAGCTTCGAGATTTTCTGATCATGTACCTGGATAATTAACGTTCGCGAAATTCGTATAATTAGACGTCTGGGTAATTGATGCTTGGATAAACCGGTGTTTCACCGGTGGTTAGAACGATAAATGTTTCTCTAGTCGGTGCACGCGATCCTTCGTACCGTTTTCCTCCTCATGTGCAATTTGTCGTCGGTGAACTTTCATGCGTGCAAAACTTTCGTTCGTTTTCATCTTACCTATCCTTCAAATATTTCTCCAGTTCAGTCGATGATTATTTCTTTTCCTCGAATATGTTTCGATGCGCGCCAACGCAATTATTACAGCCGACACGACACGGCGAGGCGAACGTGGGTAGTTTTTCTCCCTGGGGAAAGGGGGAAATGCGTACAAGAAAAATCAAATCGGTAGTCGGACATTGTTACGAGTGGCGAGGCAATTTTGCAGCAGAAATGAAAGTAGTAAAGAAGCTCTTATTAGATCTTTCCAGCCGGCCTCGAAACGTATAAAGGAATCTCAGTGTGCTGAGTTGAAATTACTACAAAGCCTCCGCTTGCTACTCGATGGACTAAATTTCCCGGCAGCAAGCACGCGGTTTGGTAATTCGCCAATTAAACAACGCGAAAATCTCGGCGTCAATTTAGATACCAACCAGATTTCTTTCGTTTAACTCATTGACTTACCTATATTATTTATTCCCGTAAAACTTTCCAAGCTTATTTTTTCTTCTTCTTCTTCTCATTAAATTCTCATAAAATTTCACTGGAATTAAGTGAAAATTGAGTGAAACATTAACCATGTCTGGTGCACAAATCCTTTGAATATGAAAATAAGGGACCTCTCTCTCTCTTTCTCTCGATTTTTACTCTGCCGTTACACTTATTTTTTTCCTCTTCCTCTTTCTCATCGTACAGAAGATTTCCCGAACGACTTGCCGCCAGTGGAAATAGTCTAATTGCTCGTTATTCTCTTTCAGCTGCACGGCTTATTAATCTGCGAGAATGTCTACTTCGGAAAAAGTTCTCCAGCTGGAATATACTTCGATTATTCCTTCTCCAAATCAACCGTAGAGAAGCTTCCACGGATCGAGAGATATTCGGTATTAGAGTCGATCGTGGTGCATTCGCATCACCAAAGTTACCCAACGAGTTCTTCAAGCTTTATCCCCTCCTCAGGAACTTTTTCTCCGCCAGTGGCTTTTAAACTTCTCAAGGATTGAACTTTGTAGCATTATTCGCGACCCGGTGATTCGTATTAATTCATCGCGGTACTCGCCAGTTTTTGTCCTCTTCTGGACCTTCTGTTGGCCGAGAACAATTTCATTAGACTTCCTTTGTCTTCTTTTCCGTTCTGTCTCCCCTTTTTAAACAATCAGACGATGACTGTGACACGTTAACATTGAGTTGCGATTAAAAGCACAACTCTGCTTTTCCCGACGAGGGTGCTGATCCTTCGTGAAATTTTTATCGCGTTCGGGCATCACGCGAAATTTTGCAGCTAAAGCGTCGACGCGCAAACAACGCGGGGGTTAGGGGCGCCGATTGTCCGCGTAGATGGCAATCCGTGTAGTTGGGACCACCCCCCGTTTTCACAAAAAACTGAAGATGCATTTACATATATTTACGCGCACGTATTATGTAATTACTTAAATGTAGCTCCTTCTAGCTCGCAGCGACACATTGGTCGTTTGATTTTCCTCCCAAGTTCGGTTGCTCGTTATGTATTTGAATTCGGTGCCACTGCTTCTTGTAAGCATTCGTTTACGCGAACGAACTCGTATTTGCTCTTTTTCACCTCTCTTATTCACCATGATAAAGAACATTGTAAAGGTATGCTAAATATGTAAAGTGATTCGAAATGAACGTTAAAATTTTTCAAGAAAAAAAATCCGCGGATAATCCAAACCGCGTTGTTCGACGGAGTAGGGGCCAAAAGTTACAATTTTGAGAAAACATAAAAAATGACCGAAAAATAATGTAGTTATTCTCTTCACTATTAACTAATTTATTGTTAAATTTATTGTACTTTAAGATTTCAAGCTTATATTTAAAATATTCTAATTAGTTTTTCGTAGGGAATCATTTATTTGCAACTCGGCGAAGCGCAACTTCTAATTCCGTTGTGGGGCAAGTTGTTACAGCACTGGGGTAGATTGTTCCTAACAAAAGAGAGTTCAATTTCTGATGAAATAAAATACAATTTTATTAATAATGTTTATTTATTAAGGTGCAGATCAACAAAACCAATTATAATCTTTAACATGTTGTATTTAGTTTTTCATAGGGAGTCATTTATTTGTAACTCGGCGAAGTGGAAGTTCTCAGCCCATCATGGGGCAAGCTGTTATCGCATTAGGGTGGGTTGTTCCTAAGAAATAAGAGTTGCCTTTACCAGTGAAATATTTCATTTTCTAACGAAATAAAGTACAATTTTATTAATAATGTTTATTTATTAAGGTGCAGATCAACAAAAATGTAAGTATTATCTTTAAAAGAAAACTAAACCAATAGAGGATGATTTACCTAACTTGAGCACCTGAAATTGCTCGTATAGTACCTACTCGCTGTACGAAATAGTGTATGAAGCAAAAGTTGCAAGATTTCAAGGGGGGGCATATGTTACAATAATTGTTTTGTTCTACATAAAGTTTTGAAGGTCACCATGATTTGTTTAAAGGAAACACCCCGTACTTCTTTCCGGAGATTAAGAGAGCATTAAAAGCTGAGTAAATAATATTTGTCTGTCCGGCAAAATACTCTATTGCTCACGGTTCAGGTATAACAACCTGCCTCAAGTCAGAGGAACAACTAGCCCCCATCGACACACGTGGCAATTTATGTGAATATTCTGCTTATATATTGAAGTAGTTTAATAAAAACTATTGCAACGTGTCCTTAAATATAATTTGATCCGTAAGGACGAAAAAATTAATAATTTCATGTTAAATAATCGAAATAGACCAAAAAAGTAGTGAACGACAAATATCTACTTTTCTGATGCGTGATAAGGTGCTTGCTTATAACCACAAGATTCGTTGTCGCAGATGCTATTAAAATGAATGACATAGTAGCGTGATCGACTCACATGGCGAGAACAATTGAAAGCACAATCCTATCTCTTTTCGTTTTAAAGTTATAACCATCGTAACAGCTTACCTCCGTAACTCTTAGCCCCAGTCTCCCCTACTGTATTTGCCATCGTAAGTTTAATCGTGGTTTACTTTAATAACATGGTTTACGAAGAATCGTACGATAATTACGATATTAAAGGCAAGCTACAGACGGAAGGTGTACATCGAAAAACAGAGAAGCAAATTTTTATAACGGAGGAAAGGTGTATATACATATGTTCGATCGAAGGGATTATCTTCGATCTGTTATTTTCGTGCCAGATTATACAAAATATGGAAACAAAAAAGCACCTCGACTGAAAATATGTATAAAATAAATGTTCTTTCAATTTTCAACTTACCAACGAGCAATGGTGCATTGTTTTTCTTTTAGAGTGAATGATTTTTGGAGCAGAGGGTATGATTAAAACCGTGGTACAATTCGAATACGCGTCATGGATCGGCAATTTATGAAAAAGAATGAATTATTATTCGTAGGTGGTGTACGGCGGTCGATGAATTACACCCGTTACAAACTGCGCGTGTTTTATGCAGATTTTATGCAGACCATTTCGTTAAAGGTTTTGGACATTCTCTGCTCTCCATTTTACAGCCTCTGTCCGTTGCATTATTTTTACGCGCGATAAACTTCCCTTTTTGCACGCTCGTACCTCTTGTACGATCTTCCATCTTGGAAAGTAGCCGTATTTCCTCCATCTGATCGTTCCAGATGCTAAAATCCATACCGGCGTGTTCGCGAGTTCTTTAATCAACGTCGTACATCATCGATGAACTCGAGTTCGACAAAGCCTCCACTGTTAAAATCGTGTGTGAGCCAGTTTACGTCAAAACTTATACTTATGACACGGTTAAATAAAAAACACGGTGGGTTTTTTAAATAAATTAGCAAAAAAACATTCTGTGTTTTCTCAGTTCTCTCATAGCAGAGCAGCGGGGACGGGTTTTTGCGAAAAGTAAAGGCGGAATTCACCAGGCTGTTTATAATTAGCGGCTTCTGGAGGGAAACGGCGGCAAACGCGTGCGCCTGGAGCACAACAATGCTTGGTTCTCGTCAGAGTGACGGGTCCATTCTATAAATCGACGCTAGAAATAATATTTGCCGTTTCCACATTATTTCCGGCCAAGTAGCTCGGCATATTGAGCCTACTCACCGCCGTTTCCCCTCTCTCCCCCCTCCGCTCCTATCTCTTCCTTTAGTCTTTTACGAGAGACTTCGTCACCTTCCTGATAATAGGATTTTCTATCGTAAACCGTGATAAGGGAAATGTGACGCACCAGAGAGTTTGTCGAAGGTGTTTCGAAAACTGACTGGAAAATCGCCGGAAATGAACTCTGATCCGGATATCAGGTAGTTCGATGGAAACGTTCTCCATCTTGAAAGCTCTTCAGACGTTTCAGTAGACTCTAATTGTAAGTGTAACTACGGATTCCGAGGATTTATTTCCATTGCAATGTAAAGCTGTGCTGTTCTCAAATCTAACCTCAATATTACCTCGAACCAGTTGAATCTCGACTTGGAGTAAACAATTAAAAGTGAAATAAAGCAGAAGGAAGAAGGCCAGAGATTAGATTAAATAATTGAATAGCTCTCTACAATAGCTCGACCAAAACACTCAATTAAGAATTGATGATTTTCGCTTGTAAAGACCTGCAGGAGATGTACGAGGTAGAGGAAAGTAGGGAGAGAGAGACTGATCCTTCCAAAGAAGAATTGTCAAAGTAAAAGAGGACGTTACGATTTAACGTCGCAACGGATACCAGCGGTGAAACATGGCTCTGCGAGGCAAGTAGAACGTGGATCGAAACGCGGCTACGAGCGATCGTATCGAGCCAGTGTTGGATTTCTCGTTCGGGGACAGGCCTGTTCTCGTTTCTGGAGCAGGAAACTTGTTTGCCCGTGGAATCATGAACTAATTGTTACGTAATCGATATATGAAAGTCAGTGTCATAACGTTATACACGTGTGTCTCCACTGCTGGACACAGCAGCTACTCTCGTTACGGATTGCCTACTTCCTCCTACGTGGACTCTGATCTATCGAGATACTGATCACGCAATACATCATCAACTCGAGTAAATAAGGCGATGTATTCTTCCGCAAGAGAGACGGAAAGAGAGTTATGGCCGTCAATTTTCCTCGAAACGAGTACATACTCTATTTCTCCGCGAAGGTCTATCTTGCAAACTCTCCTCGTGTTGCAATTTTTTAGCTCGTCGATTTCTCCATGAAAGGAGCGTGCTGTCGCGAAGAATGCTCGCTTCATCGAGAACCATTTGGCATCGCGCGTCAATTAACGCCGGGAGGATAGAAATTTTTCTAGAACGAAGAGAACCGGTGACAATTTCGTCGACGATTATAACAAACGGATAGCAGCGTCGTTCTTCTGCAAACGATGCCTGTTATCATCAGCGACAACGACCGTGTCTTCAGTCTTCATCCTCTCCTACTCTTCGGGCGGAACAATGCGCTGTGAAAAAAATGGCGCGGAATCGACGAGTGTCCGATTGAAAAGTCTTCACACGGCGACTATCCCCTTGGATCAATGCTCGAACCGACAGGGTGTATATACCTTATTCAGTCGCGAGAACTAGAAAGCCCGGAGGGGAAAGCACGGTGCGCCTCTTTCCTTTGATTTATTGCCATCAGCGATCGTAATTTGTGTTCCGTGTCGTTCGTTGTTCGTCATGACATACCTGAATTATATCTGACGTTGTCTCTGACGATCGATTATTCGTATTTTATTACTGTATTATTATTATTTGATAAATAAGATATCATTCTATCATGAGTAAGTCGGTACCAGTAATATTCAAAGGTGAAATAATAGGTCAGGAAAGGCTACATTCGTTTTATAGAGATAAGTGTAGAAAGTTCGTACTACCCCAAACGATTGACTGGGTACATACAAATGAACTTTGTCTAATATTTGAGTGGATCTCGCGGTATCGTTAATCTTTTCGTTTCCACTCCATTCGTGTTCTTTAAACAAAATCCTTAAAATGTTCTTCTCTATCTATATTTTCTGGCTTAAAGTTTTAGTCAGCTGTTCGTTTAAAGTGTCGTTCACATTTATTTAAAACAGAAAAGCTTTCGTTGGTAAATGGCACTAACAGGCGAGAACACAGAGTGTATCGTTCCGAGGACCGTATCGCGGAATATAGGAATAAAAATGCAATTTTGTGGTAACCACCGATTCCGGGTCAAACTTGCCAGCGAAATGCCACGATTTGAACGAGGCAAAAGCGATTTTTCGATAACTGGCCCGAAAAGCCCCAACTTCACTCTCCCTCTCTCTGTATACATATATATTCGGTGTAGTCCTCGATGCTATTGAAAAATGCGAACCGTGCACCGGCAATACCGTGCCAATTGGGAGGGAAAACTGGAGGACACCTTTAAAGCTACGATTAACGGATTCCACCACGGTGGTTCCTGTATCTTGCATTCCGTATAAATTCGCGAATGTCTCGGAGAATTCCGAGAGGAACCTCCCCGCGAGATTTGGCGAGAAGGTTCAGCTGCAAATTCCTGCGTCGATAGGGTGCGATCTAGACATCGGAGCCATTGTGCTCTCGTGTTACTCCTGGAAATTCGATCTGCGGTGAATATTGTGCACCATGTGATATTATGCTCTCACATACACTGTGTTCTGCCATATGTAACGTACCGCTCTCTCTATGCATCCTTGCACCTTATATCGAACCGGGAGAATAAGGAAAAGTGGCATAGTTTTTCGATTTATTTCACGTGTCAAGTGTGCAATACTTTCAGAATATAAGAGTAGAAATATAAATAAATTCCAACAGTGACATAACATTGACAAGAAGAAGAGTGATAGACTTTAGGAGGGAATGCGATAAATATGAAAGATTAGCTAAAATATGGAGAGATGTAAGAATTAATTTATGAAGAGAATGAGAAGCTATACCTACTACTGGAGGTACATATGAATATACGAAGTATAAAGTAAAGGGATCGACGCGATTCGGTCTTTTCTTCAGAGCCACCCTTTGCATGCACAAGTTTGTACCAGTAGCAGCAACGTCCAGGGAATTATGCACAATAGTGTCGAGCAATACGCGACCGATGCATTCAGCTTCCTTTGAGGAGCATAAATCTTACGTACTCCAGGTGCTTACGCTTGTGGAATGCGAAGGATTTCGTTTGGCCAAGGAATCGTCGAGCAGAATTAAATCCTTCCCAATACGACTCGGTACTGTTTCCTTCTCTGTGAAAACTGTGCTCCTCTGGCGAATAACATATATCCATGCTGATACAAACGAAAAAGTTTCTTCGGAACTCTATAATCTTCCGTTCTGTTTCGGGTGAAAGAACGCCGAGGACAAACCGTCGAATTTATGTACTCGCAGCAGCTGAGCGTAAATTACTGGTAAACTTGACCCACTCCTGAAATATCGCTTCTCCCCGTATTCTCTAATAATTAACTTACCCGAAGAAAAGCATGTTCGAACGACAGCGATTTTGGCTTGTGGAACCCGTGAGAAAAAGCTTGCTGTGTTGCGAAAGTCGCGATGTCAGGGCAAAAGAGGACGAGAAAGAGAGAGAAACACGGAGCACGCTATTTTCGAGCCGTTGTTTTCTAGGCCAGGAAATAAGGTGGTCCATAAATTTCGTCCAACGATTCCGGGATAGCTCGAGGCTTCTGTAAAATCACCGAGAACGCTATGTGGTTTCTTCTCCTTTTTTCTACTTTTATTTTTTTTAAACACGCCGTCCATCTGTTTTCCGACGCCACCACTGTGATTAATTGCGTTTAATTCTCGCCCCCCTGACACCCTGATTCTCGACCGTTTCCAGCCGCGACTTTTGCGCGTTATTTTGTCCCTGTTTCTTCTCAGATTTCTCCACGCGATATATTCCACCCAAGGTACTGATAACTTTTCAGTTTCTCGGTGAACGTTCATTTCGAAAAGTTTACTCGTTAACTTTAAACACTCCTTTCGAAGGTAATTGAAAATCGTCTGGTAAAATTGGCGTAGTCAGGAGTTAAAAATTGCGAAAGAGGACGGGACGGAGCTCCGTTGATTCTGGCGGCAAAAAATCGAGTTTTGTGGCAAATTTTAGCATTTTCGAAATGACAAGAAATCGAAAATTTGAATATTTAAATTTGAGTATCTGGAATTTGAATCTTGAATAGTTTGAATTTGATTGGCTGAATTTAAATAAATCTGTTCTTATTTTGAATATTTCGAATTTACAAAGAAAATGATTTTTAAAAGTCAGAAAAGACTTTTAAGGTGAAGTATAGTTTTGTGCGGTCAGACAACTGATTTGAAACACTGTGCGTGCGACGTGGATCTTTCTACGTCGACACGTTTGGACCGAAAAGCACGGATCAAATAAATAAAATCAGTTGAGGCCCCTGCCTCTACGAGTAGAGTGGTGAAGAGTGGTTGTTATTTTTAGTAAGATACACGGTTCACGGGCCTATCTTCCGTTTCCGGGCCGACGGAGGATCCTTTTTGCTCGCGGACAAGTGCAACCGCCGGAAAAACTGCTCGAGACTACTCAAACGAAGGGTGAAACAAAGAAGACTTCCTAAACGGACCAGACCGAAGGTGGAGGAAGAGATAATGTAGAGGCAAAAGCACGACCGTTTAACTCGGCTATCGCGTAAGAAACTTGCACTTAATCTTCGAGAGCCGCCTGATGGTTGTTGCGATAGCGGGAATACGTGTTAACGAATCTTCTCTGCACTCGATGGAGCAGTTAAAAAATGTGGAAATATTTGTGCAGAAGGGTGCTTCCGTGACTGTGATATAGGCAACTCGGAACGGGTATCATCCTTTACGAATAAATCAATGGATAAAATCGATTATTGAATATTGATTGTGTAATCAAAAGCAATTTGTAAACGTCTATATTGCGTATATCGTATGAGCGTTAATACGAATTAAATAGTATTACTTTTAGATTCATAAGAAATCGCCCCCCTCGCTATTGTACGATGAATATCGCAACATTGCGTATAAAACATCGCTGTGTTAAATCTCCGAAAATGGACGAGCAACATTGAAACAAATTTGAAATCGGGTACGCCACGGCAACCGATTACACGGATCGCGAAACTTAACGCGAAGAAAGTGCTAAGAGACGCTCGTTAAGGAAGCACGGAATACCCGATAAAAATTTCAATTTATACGCAAAAAATTCCCCGAAACTTAGATGAAGAAAGTTCATAACTGGCCATTAACTCGTTTGGCCTGGCTGTTGGAAAGGAGGAGGAGGAGGCAGCGGCCGCGTTTTCCCGCCCATTTCCCCCCCCCATTTTCCCCGGTGTGCCGTGGTACTACTCTCTGCTCTTCTCTTCTCGTGGAAAAAGGAACAAGCCTTTCGCTTTTGTTGCTGCTCTTGCTATTATGCACGCCCTCGAAACCAAGCCCCTGCGCTCTAGAGACCGTTTCGATAAATGCCCCCACTAATTCTTCCCTATTTTTCCACGGCTCTCTCCTCCTAGTTCTCCCTTGGAAAATCGGCCTTGATTTATCTTCCGTTCGTGCCGCGGTTAAATACCCCTCTGGTGGTTTTGTGACTCTCTCTCGTAAAAAAACCGGAAGTCGATCGCGTACCTATTTTACGCGACAGTGTGTACACATAGTGTGACAGTGGACACTGGACAAATTGTCGACGGCGACGCGTACACGCACTCCTCTTGAATTATCCAACACGTGCGATGTACGCGTAGCGGCGTTCAATGAGAACGAGGAAACGATGTGGCAGGCACAGGTGCTCGGCACGTGTCATGTCCACAGACTTGGCACCGAAAGGATTCCCTCCGGTATCTCCTTTCTCATCGACAGTCTTGTTTCGAAACAATCGAAACGAGTCAAGGAATCAACTGGCTCTCGAGTCTTTCGCCAAAAGATCGCGCGGCCATTGAGACGCGATACACCGACGCTTTCATAAATATTCAATGGAACTCGCGCAATAGATTAGTCAGTCAACCTGTTTTCGATTCTGCTCTCGAGGCTACGACCGCGTTTAATCTTCTCGCAATTTACCACCCGCATCGTCTTCGAGCCGGTTGCGAAAGGCGCCGTTAGAGAGGCCAAAAAAGATTCGATTCCCATGTCGACGCCTTTCATGTTCCAGCTCGATTCCCAATTTAACCTGCCGAACGAATATAACGAGCTAGCTCGACGTTTCAGAACGCCCCCGTGATCGAGTTCGCTTCTTAGATCCTTTATGGATTACCTAAACTTTCTAACTGGACTTTAAAGAAGAAGATTCCAACCGAGTGAAAAGTTCACTTTAGATCGATTCTGCTTGGTAGGTAACTGGTGCTTCGCATCGAAAGATATGCATAGACGTTAAATCGGTTTTGGACACTTGGCGCATACATCTTATTAGGGGACATTTTCAGACTGTTTATCACGACCATTCTGGCAAACGTACGGCTTGTACGTGCAGTCGAGGGGTATCGATGTCACGAGATGAACGACGACCACCCGGGAAACGAACGAGTCTGTAATGCCAAAAAATTCGAGACGTTCCTTGGAATTTTGAATTTTCTCTCTGCAATTATGTTGCAACCCGATCGATTTAAACGTGTCACTCACTCTTCTATTGCCTACACATTTATTCTAGGCACTTTGTTGATCAATTTGTCACACCTTTGAATAAAACTTAAGATGGGTGAACATATTTCTTATTTATTCAACGCACTCTCTGTATCTCTCTCTGATGAAATGTTGCGACTTGGCATAGACTTACGTTCGTGTTCACAGTTATCAGCGTTAAGATAATGTTTTCAGTTTGGGGAGCACACAGAGAGTTGGTACGAAACACGGGTTCGCACGGTGGCTTTAAACAGTGTAGAGTACCGAGCAAATGCAAAGCTTCTCTCAGCAACAGTGGAGGATCGCGAGAATTCTCGTGACGCGACAGAGAAACGCGCGTTCTCCTTTCTTCGGTTCGCTCTTTCCTCTCCCTGGACAATGGCGGTAATAATACTGGGAAAATGAAATGAATTTCAGAGGTCCAAGCACGTAGTAGTAGCACATTTTCTCTCCCCCCCCCCCCAAATTTTTTCTTTTGTTCATATATCTTTCCATTAGCAGAGGCTGCCTTCAATTTTAGCCTCGTCAAATGAAATTATCCATAAGTCGTCGTCGCGCGAATCCTTCTCTCGTGTTTGCCTTCGACGATGTAAACGAGGACGTGAAACAAAGCTGGTTAGAAAAGGCTAATGCCGTTGCCGCGGGCGTTAATCGCGTCCCTGCTTGGTTAATTTTTACACGAGGCTCCGCTCTGCTATTTCTTTGCCACATTCAACCGTGAAAAGTCTAACTACGACTGCGTTTCTACCTTTCGTCTACGCGAAAATTGAATCCGAAGCGCGTAGTCGTTGAAAGAAATCCAGCGAGCTGAAAGAAAATCGGTATGCCGGTATATCGTTTGAAATACACATTGTGAATTTCTAACAGAAATTTCCTGGTGTGAACAAATCTCATTTTACATCTTCGTCCGATCCTTTTATCCAGAATTTTCAGGTCATGCTGATCAGTTGCAAACTTGGACGTCATTTTACAAATCCATACTCTTATTTACGACCTCGGCATATTTTTTTCTTCGACTATACGTGTTCTCTACTCCTTCCGCGCCACTCTGGTAATTTCCAAAGTGGAGAACAAGGAGGATGCTGGCTGAAAAATAAATAAGTTGCGTCCTTTTTCTGAGAGAAAATCGACATTGAAGATTCGTCGGGTGCATGCAAGTGGCGGAGCGTGGTCCGGGACGCCTAATTGGTTCGCCCCCGCGACAGAAGTTTGTCTACGCCTGTTTACCCGGGGAAAAAGCAGTTTAATCGATGCCTCGTTACTACCTCTGAAGGACGCGTCGAGAAGTTTGATTCTTTATTAGAGAGCTTACTTTTTCCACAGAGAAAGAAAGAGAGAGAGGGAAGGGAGAGAAAGTCTCCTTTTATCGGCCGCGACGGATAATGGAGAGGAAGGAGGATGCCGGGAACAAGGTGAAAGTTCCACTCTTCTCCACTTCTGAGCGGAGAAAAAGTTTAGTTAGCTCGGTCGTCGCTTGGTGCGTTCAACCAAGATTCCAATAAGGAGATTGCCCGTCTAATTATCGGCTCGCAGAATATTCCACGGCTCGTATCTGCTTTTGCCTCGATAACTCGTAATACAAGATCCCTGCTCTCTCGTGTCTCTTAGTTGGAAACACGATGCAATCGTCGCTTGTTTGCTCTGAAAATGAAGTGCTCCTTAAGAATTTTTCCCTAGGAAACGCATTAAATAAAATACTTCTGGCAAAACTATCGATTAATGAAAAGCAAGAAAAGAAAAGAACTTTCTTCTCGCGACATCGCCACAAAGTGAAAATGAACGGACACTTAAAGACGTCGCCTGATAGCCTTGGAGGCATTCCCGTCGGGGCAAAGAGCATCTCTGACAAGAGAGTGGCCGTTCGTTAACGAAATTCAATGGGACGAGTAGTATTCTAACCGGGAACCG
>NW_017100373.1:512632-520867 GCF_001263275.1 Habropoda laboriosa
GCAAAGAAGAAGTGTCACGCGAACATTCCAGGTGTCTTCCGTGGACGGCTAACATCTGACAAGTGGGCCACGAATTGCAACCCGTCCCGGAACGCGCAATAAGCGACGAAACGAACGAATGGAACGAGAACCAGCCACTGAGGGCAAATATTTCAGTTACGTAGTCCAGAAGATCGCGAGAATTCAAAAGGTGTCTCGCTGCACAGAGGGTAAATACGACAAATTTTTCGCCGGAAGTGATGAGGAGGCGCGATTACAGTGAAGAAGGCTTGCTCGTGCCGCGGCGACACCATCCCGTAGTCCTTCCCGTTTCATTTATTTTCTCTGGAAACTGCAAGTACGGAAGAGCAGCAGGCCAGTTAATGGGAGCTGCGAGAACTGCGGCTGTTTACTCGGAAAATATCTGTTCCCGATACTCTTGCACGGGCCAAAAGGCGAAATGTAGCGGGAGAGAGGGTTCCACCCACGGCCGTGTTTGTCTTCCGCCGATTTTTGACTCTCACCCCCTTTTTTTCTCTTCTTTCCCGTTTAGAGGGCAAAGAAGCTCGATCGCTGTTCCTCTCGTTACCATTTCAAGGTCGGAATTTTATCCCCTCTGTGAATGCAGTGCATCGTTCTCCGGATTCGATGCGACAGAATTATTTTTCATTTTGTTACACGGTGCAAATCTGTGTATAAATTCAACAGTCGAACGATATGTCGTTGGTAAATTTAAATTACCTATCGTACTTCACTTTTGAAAATATTTGAAGCAAAAGATTTCTTTTGACTTTATCTTTGGACTTTATCTTTATCTCTCTCTCTCTCTCTCTCTCTCTCGCTCTCTCTCTCTCTCGCTCAGTTTCTCTTTCTCCTTATGAAAATGGAGCGTGTAGAATGAGTAAAATGAGCTGTTAACGAAATGCACGCATTCAACGACAGCTGATTAATAAACTCGCAAACATTACGGGCCGTGGTTCGTTTGTTTTCCGTTCTTTCAAGATCACTCTCCATCCGTTGCAAATATAACTATCCTTCCCCTTTCTAGAACTGCATGTACATATCACGTTGAACGCGCGACGCTGTTTGCATATTGAAATTGTACGGTTATTTGAAGTCGAATATGAACAGCCTTTCCATTTGCTCGATGATTAAACAAATAACCGCGGAAATTCAGCGGCTTTCGATACAATCCTCTGGCTTTCGAAAACGCGTTTCGTTCGACGGTTTCCGCGCAATTCCGAAGGGGAAGATTCCACTGTGACAAAGGGTTCGTTCAACAAGCGAGGCTTCTCCACTTCTTGAGATGTTTTTGTTTCCAAAAGCCATAGGACGCCTCGCTGCGCCGTTATTTTCGGCGGTTTTCCTCCCCGAGATTGTTTTATTTCCAGACTTGCATCCACGTTGCACTTTGCCTGAGCGCTAAAATTGCGCCCGCGTTTAACCTTCATGGATTCGTGAATTTTCCACAACCTTTTCTCATCGCTTTTAACTCCTTCGTTACAGAAGAAACCACTTGCACATTGTGAAACCAGGGCAATAATTGTATGTACCCGCATTTAAAATCGTCGTGAAAGGTTCACGCGATTCGAGTCAGAGTTGAAATTCGAATTCGTAACGGGCATGAAAATCGCAACTATCATCCTCTTCTCGGAGTAATACTTAAAAAGTTCCGTTTATCCGGGGGTCGTTGATAGTCTGAAAGAAGTTGGTCAACGCGTTGAAAATGAATGCGAAGCAGCGCGCGAGGAAACGAGCTCGAGGCCTTTATTAAACGCGGCCGTTTGAAAGTACGAACATCTTTTACAAATAAAAGCTGAATACACAAGACTCAAGAGTGGCGCAGTGCTTGAAAAGGAAAATCTTCTACACGGTTAGTCTTCGCGTTATTAACAGTCCTTCACTACCTTTTTACTGCTCTTCTTCGCTCACCAAGCAATCTGTACATCGCCGGATCCTATTTTAACGGCGAAATTACTTTCGGCTGAGGAAAAAGTAAGTTGCTCCTTCATCTGCTCGATGAATTCTGAAATGTATCACGGATCGATAACGAATAAGTCGAATATTTGATTTCATTCGTTCTGGAGGCGCATCTGCCTTAATGCTTTAGGTCCAACTACACTTGTAATCCGTAATAACCAGACGACTCGCTCTTTTAAAACGCTCCCCGATAGCTACTGGTTCCTTAATAAGCTCGAAATTAATATCGATCGGCCGTTTTCGTATGCTTATTTAATATCAACGGCAACTCATCTATCCCAGATATTTCCTTTTTGACGAATACGCCACAGAAACAGGGGAAAAGTGAAAAACATCGATTGGGAGAAGTTCAATGCGCTCTAATGTCAACTTCAACATCCATCGCACTAATGTCTCGCGAACAATTCTGTACATATATCAGAGGCGTTGATGATTTAAGAGTGACGAAACGTAGTAACGGATGACTGGTAAAATCGTTTCTTAGTCTATATCAGGGAATTGTGTTGAAACGAAAGACAAACAAGTTTTTACGATAACACTTTTCACATACCGTGTACGTGCCGTGTATTATTACATAATTGTATCTCGATACACATAGCGTCGCGTCAGCAGCGTAATCTTACCTCTTCCTCGATGAAAATTGTCTTTTATCATCTGCTATGTCATTCGAGCAATTCTTTTTTATTCGAAATTCAAGTACTCCCTGTTACCAAGTGAATCAGGGTAAAAAAAAAAGTATGCAATTTCGTTCTAGAATATTCTACTTGCCGAGCCGAAAGATAAGATGGCGGGCAGGGGAAACTATCTGGCAAACTCGGTTGTTTCAGCCACGAGAACTCCGTATTCTGAGCAAAGTTCGCGACGCAACATCATGCGTTCGTGAATAATCGACGTTTCTTGAGAAAAAAATTATCAGCGATATTGTTATCAGCGACACTCTTGAAAACCTTATCCTTGTTCCTCCGTTTCTAGGTATTGCCTGTGTCGTGCGACACTTCGCCATTTCCGGCGAATCTAGCCCCGGTGTCGTTCTCCAAGAAGTTTGTCCCGTTTGATAATTCGATGAACGGAAAGCAGCGAGGTGAATTAGCGAGATGGTTCGACGATCAAACGCTGTCAACGCCGACGCCGACGGCGCGCCGGAGATATGATACGCATGTGTAAAAATTTGTGAATTGGAAAAACGAACGAAATGTGTCACTGGTTTATGGCTCGGCCCGCGCCTCGCGACGAGGGGCACGGACCGGGCGCGGGTGCCCCTCGGTTCGGACAACTCTCGGCTGCTTGTTATTCGGTTGCCTCGGACACAGTCCCTTTTTCGTGTGTCGCCAGCGTTAGTGCGGAAAAGGGTTTTGGAAATGAACAGTTTGAAAACCATCCTCTCGTCGTTCACTCTAGACTACCTCCTACACTGGCAAACATTTTGGTCCGGTGCGTCTCGTTGGAGCACAGCGTTCGCCTTTGATTCGTGACAGTCGAGCCGCGAATATTAACCGCGAAATGGATATTCGTTGCCCCTTCGATTTTATTCCCGGTTCTCATAGGAACGGAATAAAGGTAGCCGGGGGAGCGGGAATGGACTTGATGAAGCCTGGAAATTCGTGAATTTCTCGCGAAGTGGGGGGCAGACGAGAAAAAAAGTGCAACGTGTATTTGGATGGCTGGTGAAGTGCATTCACAGGTCGAAGGGAAACATGGCGGATCAAAAGAGACTTTGGTCCAACGATTCCGGATCATTTCTAGCGCGAAACGAGAAACAACTTGGTAGATTTTCATTGCGTTTGCCGTGCCCTTTAATGACTTGCTCTACCTACTTGTGAAATCGACGAAAAACCACCATGGTGCGTTTCGTTTCAAGGGGAAAATATTTTCTGCGGCAGAGTAAATGCCACGTACGACATTCTCGTTTCGTGAGTATCGTGCCAAGCGGTTCCATATTTTCCGTTTCGCGAACAACGGATTTTTTCCCACAGTTTCACGTAGCCGGGCCGGTGCGCACGAATGCCTAAACGAGCATCCGATTACTACGGACTCCTCTAACGGGCTAACACGGTCCCCGTTGGAAAAAGTTGCAAAAACTGGAAACTCGCGAATTTCACTCAGCTCGCTGACTACATTTTTTCCCCTACGACTTCAATTATCACGAACGATTGCGCTCCTCGTGAAACGCACGCGTTGCAAACTGAATTTAAAAATCTGTGACAGGGGTGGAAAAGTCACCTCTCTCGTTCATTCCATTCGATCGGTCGCGTCAATGGGTGACGAACCGTTGTGCAGCCTGATCGCTCTCTAGGTATACACCATTACTCTTAAGTATTTTCATTTATGTCTGTAAATCGTTTGGAATAATTTCAAATAAATTCAAATAGAAAAAAGGTACTACCTGTCATCTTTGACATATTTATACTCTAGAAATTCGTTGTAATTAACTGCTCCCAGAAGCAAAGCTGGAGGAAACGTGTACGCAATATTATACAGTATTTATCGAGTTGAACACGGAGACGGCAGATTCCTATCAAATCGGGCACGTACGGAGCTCGAAACAGAGCGCGGATAGTACGTTCCTATTTCTACACGTAGAACACAATGTTGCGGAAGAAAAAGCATTCAGATAACAGAATGTTCGGATAGTTGAGTATTTGGATAATAGGAATAGTAACAATGGAGGCGGTACCACCAAACTCCTACTTGCTAATTGAATCACACGATACACGAGAACTCTCTAATTTATTTCCACGAGTTTCGCCCACCTATCTTGCAGCTAGTCGCGTTGTATCTCGCTTCCCTCATCACCTCTATCATCTCTATCAAAGATCTAGCTATGCTTTCTCCTGCAATTAACTCGTGTTACCTCTATATTCTCTTATCGACTTCCTGTCTAGAAAACCTTTGCTTAATCGAGATTTTCCTCTGAGTTACTTGTTTAATTTGCCTGTTGCTTAAGGGAAACGATAAAAATCGACTGGAAGATCGGAGGCTATAATCAGACGCTATATATGTTCCGCGAATAAACGCGATCCAGCCACTCCGATACATTTCGCAGACCTGTTGCTGCGTAACGCATGCACCTTCGCGATAACACTGTCTATTTCGGTTCGCCTGTCGGCCCGTGAAAGCCCCGGGAAATGATTCTCTTCGCAGAATTCTAAACGAATTCCCAGGCGATTTTATCGCGAAAAGAAGAATAATTCTTTTGAAAAATTTAGTCACGTACACTGTTTCTGTCGTTTCGATATCAAGGAAGAAACTATTCCAAACGTGGCCTACCTTTCACCAGTTCAAACGTTGCTTCTACTTCTTTGACATCCTATGAATATTTGTGCATAACACACTTGCTTTGAAACGAATCTCGAAACCGTGCAGAGACTGGGTGGTTTTTAATTGACGCTCGTGGAATCCGTGGTGGGTCTGTTGAAAAATTCATGAAATTCTAACGCGATGAACTAAGCGATTTTTGAAACTTTCAAGATCCCCCCCCCTCTGAGACTGTAAGCTATTTGCATGTTCGTCGAACGCCTAAGCGGAAACCCAAGTCGAAGCACGACAATGTCGGATTAACGCTAACGCGAATACACTCTTGAACGATAAGACAGGAAAGACGTGGCTTCGAATTTCGCGAACCACAGCGGAAAATGTATCGTTGAGAGCAGCTTCATCGTCACAGAGAGAGAGAGAGAGAGAGTATAGATGTATATACTTGGCTGACGTTTAGCGACCGCCTCTGCAGTTCATCAGAGCTTGGTACAATAAACACGATTCGTGCGGTCTTCTTTTGAAACACGTTGTTATTTGAATCGTGTTAGGGGAAGGAATTCCTGCCAGTCAGTAACAATCGTATTTCACAGAGTTACGTGGGTAGCTAGTAGTAGACATTCGAGAACGTTGATCGATGAATTTTCACGAGAAGGAGGAAGTCTTTAACCTTGTAAATAACAGCATAGCAAAACTGATCTTTTAACATCTGAATGCGTTCCTCCCCTTGGGAACTGCGCGTGAACAATGTTGGCGCGTGAAAGCGGTCAACATGGAATAATGAGTCGAAATTCAGCGACGCCTTGGCCAATTTTCACAATTTTCTTCCTACAGGCTTTTCCAGCAACGCGATTCTGAACGATTCCTCGGATTCTTCCCAAACTCTCCGTCCTCCGGAAATGGCAAAACTTTGCCCCGTTTCGAAAACTAAACGTTGGTTTCTCACGGTTACGAAATATCGCTATGACGTTGTCCCCGTTGAGATTTTCGAGAACTCGTTTCTGCGCGAAACAGGCAACGTCACGAGACATGGGGACCAAAACGAATTTGGAATTTCAACGAGAAACTCTCGCCTCTCTGTTGCAGATATGACCGTGTTCTCGACGAACAGATTTCTGACATTCGTCTTCCTCGTGGCTACCATCGACGCGATGGTGCTTGGATTTTGCGGTGCAACTTTGGTTATGGAACAGGATATCCCTTCGAGAACCTGCAGATACAGCAGGACATATTCCATGATCCAAGTTCGTTGCGCGAATCTAGGCCTCGAATGGATCCCGTCGAATTTGAAAACGGAAATTCAGGTAAGAATATGCCCTAATTCCATCTACTGTCGATCTGCGATATCTCGTTTTGTGTTTGCATTGTTAACGAAACTCTTGTTCTCCACAGATCCTGGACGCATCCGTGAACAGACTGAGAATGTTGACCAACGACAGTCTAGCTTTGTACACGAATCTCGCGTACCTTTATTTGGGAGACAATTTCCTTCAAGAGATCCAAGAGGGAACCTTTGATAATCTAAGATACTTGAAGGTGCTTGATTTATCAAGGAACGGTTGCGACAGTTTACCCAAGAATCTCTTCCATTTACCGTATCTTCAAAAAGTCTACCTAGGCGAGAACAAGCTTACCGAGCAGCTGTTGAATCGCATGGAGGTGAAGTCTCCGTTGACTTTTCTTCAGTTGTCGAGGAACAGAATTTGCAGCATCCCTCAGATAGGTCCTATCCCCACTCTGATCCACTTGAATATCTCTGACAACTGCATCACCGATATTAACCCCGAGGATCTCGCTCCATTCTGCTCCCTCAAGATCCTCGACCTCTCTAAGAACCCCATCAAGTTCAATGCCGACAGCTGCGAATGCCAGACGTTCAATGCGTGGCTCCAAGCACGTGGAATCCAATCTAAACCTATGTTCAATTGTACCGAGGAGCTGGAACGGGGCTGTCCAAAGGCAGAGTTCACCAATAGAACCGCGGAATTGTACAAACGGTGCTCAGATATTCTACGGCTGCAGGTGGAGACCGAGAAAGCGAGAAGCACGTGGATATTGATCGCCTGTTGCATCTTCGCATTCCTCTTCTGCCTTTTCGTCAGTCTGTTCTGCGTACACAAGAGGAACAAACGGAAAAAGAAGAAGCTGAAGGAGGAGCAGAGGTTGAGTGCAAACAACGCCAACACTGAGCTGCTGAATAGCAATCTGAACCAGCCTGAGAACACCTGAAAGGTGGGAACGGTGTTGAATCGTTAATGCAGAGGTACTTTAGATTGATCCAGTTATGTCTGATCGTTGAGGTGAGAGAAAAAGGAAGGAAAAGAACACGACGGTGAAGAGCGGAGAGTTAACCTTCTCTTAACAAACAAAGTTTTCTTTTCATACGCATCACCGAGAGGAAGCCCATTCTTTTGATAAATGCACAGTGTATCCGGTAACAGCTGTGGCGTGTAATGAAAAATGAAGCGATCCTCCGGAACATAGGTCGAAAATGCGGAATAAAATTCTTTCACGAGGCCTCGCGTTCGAGGGAAACCGGTACTACCGAAGCTTGTTTTCAACGAATATCGACGAGGCAAACGTGTTGTACAGTGGTGGAAAGTTAAAACGAGGGGGTTGTTCGCTTTTTGTGCACGGAAAGTGACTTTACAGCCGGTTGTACCCGTACGAATATTAGGCTGCCAGACACTATATCGTAGTATCGATTCCTTCGACAGAGAACCAACCCCTCGCCTCTACGAATTTCATTTCGCATTTTCTCGAGACACGGAGGAATCAAACTTTCTCTAGTATGGCGAGAATGAGTCGAATTATTCCGAGGCAGCTAATTATACTCTTATACTAAACTTGTAAAATTGTACTTGTAAAAAATTTACAAAAGAACGCAGAATTCAATGAACTAGTAAAATAGTAAGAGATCGAAAGAGAGCGAAAGAGGAAGAAGGAGAGAGGGGATGAGAAGCGTAAAATAAAATAAAGTCGCGGTTAAACGCACAAATATATATATATATATATATGTTCGAC
>NW_017100373.1:522540-538882 GCF_001263275.1 Habropoda laboriosa
TCTCTCTCTCTCTCTCTCTCTCTCTCGCTCTCTCTCTCTCTCGCTCAGTTTCTCTTTCTCCTTATGAAAATGGAGCGTGTAGAATGAGTAAAATGAGCTGTTAACGAAATGCACGCATTCAACGACAGCTGATTAATAAACTCGCAAACATTACGGGCCGTGGTTCGTTTGTTTTCCGTTCTTTCAAGATCACTCTCCATCCGTTGCAAATATAACTATCCTTCCCCTTTCTAGAACTGCATGTACATATCACGTTGAACGCGCGACGCTGTTTGCATATTGAAATTGTACGGTTATTTGAAGTCGAATATGAACAGCCTTTTCATTTGCTCGATGATTAAACAAATAACCGCGGAAATTCAGCGGCTTTCGATACAATCCTCTGGCTTTCGAAAACGCGTTTCGTTCGACGGTTTCCGCGCAATTCCGAAGGGGAAGATTCCACTGTGACAAAGGGTTCGTTCAACAAGCGAGGCTTCTCCACTTCTTGAGATGTTTTTGTTTCCAAAAGCCATAGGACGCCTCGCTGCGCCGTTATTTTCGGCGGTTTTCCTCCCCGAGATTGTTTTATTTCCAGACTTGCATCCACGTTGCACTTTGCCTGAGCGCTAAAATTGCGCCCGCGTTTAACCTTCATGGATTCGTGAATTTTCCACAACCTTTTCTCATCGCTTTTAACTCCTTCGTTACAGAAGAAACCACTTGCACATTGTGAAACCAGGGCAATAATTGTATGTACCCGCATTTAAAATCGTCGTGAAAGGTTCACGCGATTCGAGTCAGAGTTGAAATTCGAATTCGTAACGGGCATGAAAATCGCAACTATCATCCTCTTCTCGGAGTAATACTTAAAAAGTTCCGTTTATCCGGGGGTCGTTGATAGTCTGAAAGAAGTTGGTCAACGCGTTGAAAATGAATGCGAAGCAGCGCGCGAGGAAACGAGCTCGAGGCCTTTATTAAACGCGGCCGTTTGAAAGTACGAACATCTTTTACAAATAAAAGCTGAATACACAAGACTCAAGAGTGGCGCAGTGCTTGAAAAGGAAAATCTTCTACACGGTTAGTCTTCGCGTTATTAACAGTCCTTCACTACCTTTTTACTGCTCTTCTTCGCTCACCAAGCAATCTGTACATCGCCGGATCCTATTTTAACGGCGAAATTACTTTCGGCTGAGGAAAAAGTAAGTTGCTCCTTCATCTGCTCGATGAATTCTGAAATGTATCACGGATCGATAACGAATAAGTCGAATATTTGATTTCATTCGTTCTGGAGGCGCATCTGCCTTAATGCTTTAGGTCCAACTACACTTGTAATCCGTAATAACCAGACGACTCGCTCTTTTAAAACGCTCCCCGATAGCTACTGGTTCCTTAATAAGCTCGAAATTAATATCGATCGGCCGTTTTCGTATGCTTATTTAATATCAACGGCAACTCATCTATCCCAGATATTTCCTTTTTGACGAATACGCCACAGAAACAGGGGAAAAGTGAAAAACATCGATTGGGAGAAGTTCAATGCGCTCTAATGTCAACTTCAACATCCATCGCACTAATGTCTCGCGAACAATTCTGTACATATATCAGAGGCGTTGATGATTTAAGAGTGACGAAACGTAGTAACGGATGACTGGTAAAATCGTTTCTTAGTCTATATCAGGGAATTGTGTTGAAACGAAAGACAAACAAGTTTTTACGATAACACTTTTCACATACCGTGTACGTGCCGTGTATTATTACATAATTGTATCTCGATACACATAGCGTCGCGTCAGCAGCGTAATCTTACCTCTTCCTCGATGAAAATTGTCTTTTATCATCTGCTATGTCATTCGAGCAATTCTTTTTTATTCGAAATTCAAGTACTCCCTGTTACCAAGTGAATCAGGGTAAAAAAAAAAGTATGCAATTTCGTTCTAGAATATTCTACTTGCCGAGCCGAAAGATAAGATGGCGGGCAGGGGAAACTATCTGGCAAACTCGGTTGTTTCAGCCACGAGAACTCCGTATTCTGAGCAAAGTTCGCGACGCAACATCATGCGTTCGTGAATAATCGACGTTTCTTGAGAAAAAAATTATCAGCGATATTGTTATCAGCGACACTCTTGAAAACCTTATCCTTGTTCCTCCGTTTCTAGGTATTGCCTGTGTCGTGCGACACTTCGCCATTTCCGGCGAATCTAGCCCCGGTGTCGTTCTCCAAGAAGTTTGTCCCGTTTGATAATTCGATGAACGGAAAGCAGCGAGGTGAATTAGCGAGATGGTTCGACGATCAAACGCTGTCAACGCCGACGCCGACGGCGCGCCGGAGATATGATACGCATGTGTAAAAATTTGTGAATTGGAAAAACGAACGAAATGTGTCACTGGTTTATGGCTCGGCCCGCGCCTCGCGACGAGGGGCACGGACCGGGCGCGGGTGCCCCTCGGTTCGGACAACTCTCGGCTGCTTGTTATTCGGTTGCCTCGGACACAGTCCCTTTTTCGTGTGTCGCCAGCGTTAGTGCGGAAAAGGGTTTTGGAAATGAACAGTTTGAAAACCATCCTCTCGTCGTTCACTCTAGACTACCTCCTACACTGGCAAACATTTTGGTCCGGTGCGTCTCGTTGGAGCACAGCGTTCGCCTTTGATTCGTGACAGTCGAGCCGCGAATATTAACCGCGAAATGGATATTCGTTGCCCCTTCGATTTTATTCCCGGTTCTCATAGGAACGGAATAAAGGTAGCCGGGGGAGCGGGAATGGACTTGATGAAGCCTGGAAATTCGTGAATTTCTCGCGAAGTGGGGGGCAAACGAGAAAAAAAGTGCAACGTGTATTTGGATGGCTGGTGAAGTGCATTCACAGGTCGAAGGGAAACATGGCGGATCAAAAGAGACTTTGGTCCAACGATTCCGGATCATTTCTAGCGCGAAACGAGAAACAACTTGGTAGATTTTCATTGCGTTTGCCGTGCCCTTTAATGACTTGCTCTACCTACTTGTGAAATCGACGAAAAACCACCATGGTGCGTTTCGTTTCAAGGGGAAAATATTTTCTGCGGCAGAGTAAATGCCACGTACGACATTCTCGTTTCGTGAGTATCGTGCCAAGCGGTTCCATATTTTCCGTTTCGCGAACAACGGATTTTTTCCCACAGTTTCACGTAGCCGGGCCGGTGCGCACGAATGCCTAAACGAGCATCCGATTACTACGGACTCCTCTAACGGGCTAACACGGTCCCCGTTGGAAAAAGTTGCAAAAACTGGAAACTCGCGAATTTCACTCAGCTCGCTGACTACATTTTTTCCCCTACGACTTCAATTATCACGAACGATTGCGCTCCTCGTGAAACGCACGCGTTGCAAACTGAATTTAAAAATCTGTGACAGGGGTGGAAAAGTCACCTCTCTCGTTCATTCCATTCGATCGGTCGCGTCAATGGGTGACGAACCGTTGTGCAGCCTGATCGCTCTCTAGGTATACACCATTACTCTTAAGTATTTTCATTTATGTCTGTAAATCGTTTGGAATAATTTCAAATAAATTCAAATAGAAAAAAGGTACTACCTGTCATCTTTGACATATTTATACTCTAGAAATTCGTTGTAATTAACTGCTCCCAGAAGCAAAGCTGGAGGAAACGTGTACGCAATATTATACAGTATTTATCGAGTTGAACACGGAGACGGCAGATTCCTATCAAATCGGGCACGTACGGAGCTCGAAACAGAGCGCGGATAGTACGTTCCTATTTCTACACGTAGAACACAATGTTGCGGAAGAAAAAGCATTCAGATAACAGAATGTTCGGATAGTTGAGTATTTGGATAATAGGAATAGTAACAATGGAGGCGGTACCACCAAACTCCTACTTGCTAATTGAATCACACGATACACGAGAACTCTCTAATTTATTTCCACGAGTTTCGCCCACCTATCTTGCAGCTAGTCGCGTTGTATCTCGCTTCCCTCATCACCTCTATCATCTCTATCAAAGATCTAGCTATGCTTTCTCCTGCAATTAACTCGTGTTACCTCTATATTCTCTTATCGACTTCCTGTCTAGAAAACCTTTGCTTAATCGAGATTTTCCTCTGAGTTACTTGTTTAATTTGCCTGTTGCTTAAGGGAAACGATAAAAATCGACTGGAAGATCGGAGGCTATAATCAGACGCTATATATGTTCCGCGAATAAACGCGATCCAGCCACTCCGATACATTTCGCAGACCTGTTGCTGCGTAACGCATGCACCTTCGCGATAACACTGTCTATTTCGGTTCGCCTGTCGGCCCGTGAAAGCCCCGGGAAATGATTCTCTTCGCAGAATTCTAAACGAATTCCCAGGCGATTTTATCGCGAAAAGAAGAATAATTCTTTTGAAAAATTTAGTCACGTACACTGTTTCTGTCGTTTCGATATCAAGGAAGAAACTATTCCAAACGTGGCCTACCTTTCACCAGTTCAAACGTTGCTTCTACTTCTTTGACATCCTATGAATATTTGTGCATAACACACTTGCTTTGAAACGAATCTCGAAACCGTGCAGAGACTGGGTGGTTTTTAATTGACGCTCGTGGAATCCGTGGTGGGTCTGTTGAAAAATTCATGAAATTCTAACGCGATGAACTAAGCGATTTTTGAAACTTTCAAGATCCCCCCCCTCTGAGACTGTAAGCTATTTGCATGTTCGTCGAACGCCTAAGCGGAAACCCAAGTCGAAGCACGACAATGTCGAATTAACGCTAACGCGAATACACTCTTGAACGATAAGACAGGAAAGACGTGGCTTCGAATTTCGCGAACCACAGCGGAAAATGTATCGTTGAGAGCAGCTTCATCGTCACAGAGAGAGAGAGAGAGAGAGTATAGATGTATATACTTGGCTGACGTTTAGCGACCGCCTCTGCAGTTCATCAGAGCTTGGTACAATAAACACGATTCGTGCGGTCTTCTTTTGAAACACGTTGTTATTTGAATCGTGTTAGGGGAAGGAATTCCTGCCAGTCAGTAACAATCGTATTTCACAGAGTTACGTGGGTAGCTAGTAGTAGACATTCGAGAACGTTGATCGATGAATTTTCACGAGAAGGAGGAAGTCTTTAACCTTGTAAATAACAGCATAGCAAAACTGATCTTTTAACATCTGAATGCGTTCCTCCCCTTGGGAACTGCGCGTGAACAATGTTCGCGCGTGAAAGCGGTCAACATGGAATAATGAGTCGAAATTCAGCGACGCCTTGGCCAATTTTCACAATTTTCTTCCTACAGGCTTTTCCAGCAACGCGATTCTGAACGATTCCTCGGATTCTTCCCAAACTCTCCGTCCTCCGGAAATGGCAAAACTTTGCCCCGTTTCGAAAACTAAACGTTGGTTTCTCACGGTTACGAAATATCGCTATGACGTTGTCCCCGTTGAGATTTTCGAGAACTCGTTTCTGCGCGAAACAGGCAACGTCACGAGACATGGGGACCAAAACGAATTTGGAATTTCAACGAGAAACTCTCGCCTCTCTGTTGCAGATATGACCGTGTTCTCGACGAACAGATTTCTGACATTCGTCTTCCTCGTGGCTACCATCGACGCGATGGTGCTTGGATTTTGCGGTGCAACTTTGGTTATGGAACAGGATATCCCTTCGAGAACCTGCAGATACAGCAGGACATATTCCATGATCCAAGTTCGTTGCGCGAATCTAGGCCTCGAATGGATCCCGTCGAATTTGAAAACGGAAATTCAGGTAAGAATATGCCCTAATTCCATCTACTGTCGATCTGCGATATCTCGTTTTGTGTTTGCATTGTTAACGAAACTCTTGTTCTCCACAGATCCTGGACGCATCCGTGAACAGACTGAGAATGTTGACCAACGACAGTCTAGCTTTGTACACGAATCTCGCGTACCTTTATTTGGGAGACAATTTCCTTCAAGAGATCCAAGAGGGAACCTTTGATAATCTAAGATACTTGAAGGTGCTTGATTTATCAAGGAACGGTTGCGACAGTTTACCCAAGAATCTCTTCCATTTACCGTATCTTCAAAAAGTCTACCTAGGCGAGAACAAGCTTACCGAGCAGCTGTTGAATCGCATGGAGGTGAAGTCTCCGTTGACTTTTCTTCAGTTGTCGAGGAACAGAATTTGCAGCATCCCTCAGATAGGTCCTATCCCCACTCTGATCCACTTGAATATCTCTGACAACTGCATCACCGATATTAACCCCGAGGATCTCGCTCCATTCTGCTCCCTCAAGATCCTCGACCTCTCTAAGAACCCCATCAAGTTCAATGCCGACAGCTGCGAATGCCAGACGTTCAATGCGTGGCTCCAAGCACGTGGAATCCAATCTAAACCTATGTTCAATTGTACCGAGGAGCTGGAACGGGGCTGTCCAAAGGCAGAGTTCACCAATAGAACCGCGGAATTGTACAAACGGTGCTCAGATATTCTACGGCTGCAGGTGGAGACCGAGAAAGCGAGAAGCACGTGGATATTGATCGCCTGTTGCATCTTCGCATTCCTCTTCTGCCTTTTCGTCAGTCTGTTCTGCGTACACAAGAGGAACAAACGGAAAAAGAAGAAGCTGAAGGAGGAGCAGAGGTTGAGTGCAAACAACGCCAACACTGAGCTGCTGAATAGCAATCTGAACCAGCCTGAGAACACCTGAAAGGTGGGAACGGTGTTGAATCGTTAATGCAGAGGTACTTTAGATTGATCCAGTTATGTCTGATCGTTGAGGTGAGAGAAAAAGGAAGGAAAAGAACACGACGGTGAAGAGCGGAGAGTTAACCTTCTCTTAACAAACAAAGTTTTCTTTTCATACGCATCACCGAGAGGAAGCCCATTCTTTTGATAAATGCACAGTGTATCCGGTAACAGCTGTGGCGTGTAATGAAAAATGAAGCGATCCTCCGGAACATAGGTCGAAAATGCGGAATAAAATTCTTTCACGAGGCCTCGCGTTCGAGGGAAACCGGTACTACCGAAGCTTGTTTTCAACGAATATCGACGAGGCAAACGTGTTGTACAGTGGTGGAAAGTTAAAACGAGGGGGTTGTTCGCTTTTTGTGCACGGAAAGTGACTTTACAGCCGGTTGTACCCGTACGAATATTAGGCTGCCAGACACTATATCGTAGTATCGATTCCTTCGACAGAGAACCAACCCCTCGCCTCTACGAATTTCATTTCGCATTTTCTCGAGACACGGAGGAATCAAACTTTCTCTAGTATGGCGAGAATGAGTCGAATTATTCCGAGGCAGCTAATTATACTCTTATACTAAACTTGTAAAATTGTACTTGTAAAAAATTTACAAAAGAACGCAGAATTCAATGAACTAGTAAAATAGTAAGAGATCGAAAGAGAGCGAAAGAGGAAGAAGGAGAGAGGGGATGAGAAGCGTAAAATAAAATAAAGTCGCGGTTAAACGCACAAATATATATATATATATATATGTTCGACTAAAAGTAGTAGCAACTGCGATCTCCTCTCGGACTACGATTATGGCCCGACTTTATCAGCAAATTTAATCGAAAACCGATATCCCAAATTCCTGTCGTTTGTCCTGTTTCTATTAGGTATAAACTAAGCAACAATCCTGATTGTTGTTCACGTAATATTATCCACAAGTCGGGTTGGAGTTGTCGATGTTCTAAAATCGTAAAGTAGCCACACATGTATGTTCGTTAAAGTGAAATTAACGAAGGCCGGCCGAAAATGCGCTTTTAACGTAACCACTTGTAACCTCGTTTACTCGAGGCCGTACTTCGTGTACGTATGTACTTAAGTATGTATGTATATGTCAATTTTTGGGCGATCTCCGTTATTTGTCAGAGAAAATTTGTTTGAAAACGAAATGTGGATATTGAATTTTTAAATTGTATATTCCTTTTCTTACGATACGTGATGCGTGTTGCAGATATATATACACATATATGTATGTACATATACACATGTTAATTATTATATTTATTTATATTTAACGAGAAAACTATTTTCTTTCTGTTACTTTCATCGTTCGATTTTTCAAAGGCATTTTCCAGCTGACCACAGTGTAGTGCTGTTTCATAAACGCAAATTTTATACCTGCTTTGATCAGACTATCAGTTTAACGTAACATTGTGCTTTCTTGCGAAAGGTGCCAAATAATGTTAGTCCATTGTGAGTTGCGGTGAGTTTTTCAGTTCAAAGTGCGTCACACGATGAAGCGAAAATGTTTGAAACGCTACCCACGTCATGTCAGAAAATGAAGACATTAGTTCCTAATATTTGTATAATTTTCCTCAGTTACCTGTCTCCACAAGAAACAGTAGATAATGGTACTTAAACGAAGGTTGATCTTTTTAAGCGTTCAGAAGAAAGAGAAAAAAGACAGAGCAGGTTAACGTTTTAGACTTTCAACTAAGATGGTATACTCTTACGTAAGACACGAAGCTACAATCTGCCAAGCTAATGAATATTCTTTCTATGCGTGCGCGTTGTGTACTTAAAACCGTATTTCTAATACTTTTCTATATTGATTTTTCCTTAACTTTTAATACGTATCAAATGATACGATGAATTCCACGAAATAAATCTTAAATCTAGTCGACTATTGTTTCATTGAAAAACCCGAATTTAATTCAAATTCAAATCAATGTTTTTTTTTTTTGAAAATACCTATGTTATTAATGTAATATAAATGTCGCGATTTAATTTATTCGTAGAGGCTATGTCGATTAATCAAATTAGTCTGCATCTTGCACTTTTTACTGCCAGATGGCCACCACCTTTAGTTTCCATTGATTTCAATCAATTTTCCGAATTCTACCACAGGCGAAGTATAGAATAGAGCTATAATCTTATGAGACTTTATGTCTCACGTTCTGAAATACCAATCGTGTAAAAAATCAGAGGATGTTATGCCCTTTACGACAGTAAGCGGTGAGTTTAGGAATTATATACAGTCCAACCATCAAAGATGGTAAAGTCGACAGATGTAAAAAATCCTCTTTTATTAAATTTGCATGTAAAGATATTTACATATATTGGATTGCGTGGGTAGAACCACAGGTGTGGTACAGGATAGACCTTGCCCCTAATGTATTTTTGTGTCCAATGTTCTGAATTACCGATCGTGCTAAAAGTCAGAGGATTTGTAATGCCCTCTACGACAGTAGAGCGGTGAGTTTAAGAATTACATACAATCCAACCATTAACGATGGTAAAGTCGACAGATGTAAAAAAAACTCTTATTAAATTTGCATATAAAAATACATACATATATTGAATTGCTTGGGTAGAACTGTTAACGATCTTTTGGCAGCAGTAGAACAAACGCATGTGATAGATCATCTACTAAAAATTAATTATGTTCCTTTTTTATTTGTAATTTCATAGTTACGTTTAATTCCAATTCTAACCACTACTAATATTGTAATCTTATTCTATGCTGAATCAGTAGCGACACGAAAATGGTAAGGGTCTTCTCGGCCCCAAAGCCCCGGACAAAACGTCTCATAAGATGCAAAGTCTATCCTGTACCTCGTCTGCGATAGTAATAATTTTATATTTACATTTAGTTCTAATTTCAACCACTAGTAATGTTGTAATCTTGTTCTATGCTGAATCGATAACGTTGAAAGTGACATGAAAATGATAAGGGGGCTCTAGAGTCTCCGTGATGTGGGACAAATAACGCATTGGATGATGGGTGGTATGTATATTCTATATATACTTCGTCTGTGATTCTACATCATTGCGAATGATTTTTTTCTAACTATTTTCGAACTGTTGTTCGTTCAGTAGTACATATCTAATTAGATATACTTATTAATCTGGTGGATTAACTATCTTGAAGAAAATGGTGTTGCTCGTGTATCGGAGATGTACTGTTGATAAACAAATTCTCTTTCCACTGATGTTTCACAAGATGTCGTGCTAATCGTAATTATGAAAGAGAAAACGCGATGATACAGAAACGTACAGATGTACCGAAGATATCTGGCGCGGTATCACGTGTTGGTTTAAGGTTAACCAATGACACATGCGAGCGCAAGCCAGTGGAGCACAGTCAAGCAACGGCCTTCTACTTAAATGGTTGTTGCTTGTCATCCAAAGAATTGTTGAGCAATCGAAAAGTAATGGGACATTCACGTGCTGAAAAGTAGACAAGCTATCCACTTTGATCGTAAGTGCCATAAAACTTAAATCGAATATCTTCTTGTGTTTTTCATCATTATCGTTTATTTTCTACTTCAGCGTATTTATCAAACACACCAAAATTTATTATTCCGGTCACCTCGGAAAAGTGATTAATTGAGAGACTATATGTACAAGACGTGTTTCTATCAATCAATGAATCATTAGTAGCGATTTCAGATTGAGTACGCAGTTTAATATGCATTTATTAACATGTAAATCATTTTTTACGCCGCCGGTTAAGCATTAGGGAATCGTTTTCCCGCAACGAACACGTGTAGATTAGATCGAACGAGTAAAGTCCATCTTGATAGATGACAAGCGGCTTAGTCAGTGCTTCCCTGAACCATTCTTCCAAACGATTATTTAATCCACTATTATGTAAAAGGTTTATAGTGAAGTACTCCCTAATAGTGTTAAAAACGTTTAAAGTTATAGTATTAAGCGATGGTGGTTTATCACTTTATATTTTATCATTGTATTTTATATTGTTACTGTCAGATTTACAGTTTTACAGTTTCAGTCTATTTGAACAAATATCACATTTTTTTTTTATGGATGCTATAAATAGTATCAATACAGAATGAAATTAGAGTAATGCCTATTGATAATGATTCTAAGTCTGATAACTCTGTTGATATTTCTGAAAGATATACATATACATACATGTATCTTTTTTTGTACGTGCTGTTAGGCTTATTTTTTTGACTTATCATTGTGTAGATCACTTATCAGAACAAGCAGTGTACTTATTCCAGTTGATAATTAGGTACATACTGTATCATTCATGAAACAAAACTTGACAAAACTATTTTAATAAAACTTTTTCTTTTACAAAGCTGCTTTAAACAAATAATATAGTGTAGATAGTATTGTGCACTTATTTTGTTTGATGGAAATATATATACTACATTAACAAGCAAGTAATCACATTTTGTTGATCATAATCATTTGATCAATAATAATTTTTTGTTCTTAAAAATTTTATAGGAAAGACTAATAAATGAATTAGAAACCAACATGGATGGAAAAGTAAAGCAGGAAAGGAAAAAGCATCCTAGAGAAGGAGCAAATCCTCTTAGTATTTTAACTTTAGCGTAAGTTTTAAAAAATCCAATGACTTATTCACTTTTTCTTGTGTCTTTGTGTATCAATAATAAACATGAAATCAAGGTGATAATTGAGTTATGTTGCTTTAAAAACAGCTTCCTATCAGATACAAAGAAGCCTTGTGTAAACAAAATAAGAACTATCTTGAATTACACTACTAAGCAAATATATGAAGTTTTCAATCTATTTATTGTTATCTATTAGTATTTTCAAGTAGAACTTTTCGAGGGAACTTTTTCATTATCTTTAATCAATTACCATTGATATTAGTCGCTCAATAACAGAGATAATACCCTTGCCTTGAAATATTTGGCTCAGTCATTGATTTAAAGATAATAAAAAATTAAATTACAGACTTAAATTGATCGATTCTTTGGCACTGATTTTATATTCAGCTAGAACATTATTTATCACAATAATAACAATTGATTTTTATTAATAGGTTTACATTACCTACTTTTTGGGTAGGTTGTCGCAGAGACTTAGAGGTGACTGATTTATACAAACCTCTTAAAGAGCATAAGAGCAGTTACTTGGGTTCAAAGATATCAAGAATATGGGAAAAGGAATATCAAGAGTATGAAAAGCAAAAGTTACTTAATGAAGGGAAAGGCAATGGTGACAAAAAGTATGATGAAAGAAAAAAGTTGAAGGAGCCGAGTTTAGTTAAAGTTCTTATGAAATGTTTCGGTGCTCAAATAATGTTGTATGGAATAATTTTAGCAGTTTTGGAAATTTCTCTCAGGTATACAGTTGTTTAATTTGGTACACATTGCTTATTACGAATGTAGAAAATCTAATGATATCATGCACTGAACATTAAAATATTCTTTTTACCTATTCAGATTATCACAGCCTCTGTTTCTTGGCCTTTTGATTCGTTACTACAACCAGATGAATTCTGAACCTATACCAGTACATACTGTAAAGACCACATTATACAATTCTTCCATTTCGCAAGTTCATGAAATTGAAGATGCGATGAAACCGTTAAGTCCCTTAACCCGTTGTGTCCTGTACCTACTAATCCTGTTTATTATATCTGGCATGTTAAGGCTTAATTAGAAATTCTTTTGTTTTCCCTTGGTGTATGAAATCGAATAATATTATTTGTAACTTAACATTGAAATAGCATTTACTAATCGATGTTTGGGAGTGCACTTACTATAGCATGTAGTTGAGCTAGTTGAATAGCTAGTTTGTCAGTTAATAGTTACTATAATTAATAATAAAGCTTTTCTTTTCATACGCAGGGTACTGCAGCCAATATTACTCGGTTGGCTGTTACAATATTACAATAGTATCCAAGTGACAAAAGACAGTGCTTACTTATACGCAGGTGGTGTAATATTATGTTCAGCCTTGTTAATATTTGTTATTCATCCATACATGATGGGAATACTTCATATGGGAATGAAAATGCGTATAGCCTGTTGTACATTAATATATAGAAAAGCATTGAAGCTTTCAAAAACAGCTTTGGGTGAAACAACAATAGGACAAGCTGTGAATCTTTTGTCCAACGATGTCAACAGATTTGATATAGCAATTATACATTTGCACTACTTGTGGATCGGACCACTTGAGACTATTATTATTACATACTTTATGTATGATAAGGTGGAAATATCTGCTCTTATTGGAGTTGCGGTACTTTTAATGTTCATTCCTCTACAAGGTAATGGAAACCAATAACTTTGCACATGGATTTTCAGATATAACATACATGTTTTTTTTCTATTTTACATTACCGTTCCTTTTATTTTTTTTTTTTTCTTTCTTCTTTTAAATGTATAGGGTATTTGGGTAAAAAATCCTCAATATTCAGGTTAAAAACTGCCATTAGAACGGATGAAAGAGTTCGTTTAACCAATGAAATTATCTCTGGTATTCAAGCAATCAAAATGTATTGTTGGGAGAAACCGTTTAGTAGTTTAGTTGAAAGAGCAAGAAGGTATTTTTTACCTATTTAAAACTGCTATATCTATGTTCGCAAATGTAACATCCTTAATATTGTTGTAGGAGAGAAGTGAACGTTATACGAGCCATGTCTTTAATTAGAGGTATCACAATGTCGTTCATTATGTTTACTACAAGGTTGTCCCTTTTCGTCACCATATTAGCTTATATTTCATACGATCAAAAAATAACCGCCGAGAAAGTGTTCATGTTACAGGCGTATTACAATGTTTTACGTCAAACTATGACTGTATATTTTCCACAGGGTATGTATATTTGTATAAAGCATTACAAATGAGAATTCGATCTAAGGGAGTAATTTGTATTTTAGGAATAACACAAATGGCTGAATTACTGGTTTCTGTGAAACGTTTACAAAGGTTTATGTTGTACGAAGAGATTGACTATGCGAACAAAATATCGGAAAGCAATCAAAAGGGATCGAATGATGAGAAGAAAAGAAACGATGCGACACAAGAGAAAGTTAAATTGAGTGATCCCGAAGGAGAGCACATTATTACGTTAACAAATGCTAGTGCCAAATGGCTTGTGTATGAACAAGAAGATACGTTAAAGAATATCAATATTAAAGTAAAAATGGGGGAATTAGTCGCCATTGTTGGTCAAGTTGGTTGCGGTAAAAGTAGCTTGCTCAACGTGATATTAAAAGAATTACCTCTCAGGTCAGGTGGTGTAAAGGTTCGTATTGTTTCTTAGGTAATTCTGTATTCTGTTCGTGTAAGTGAATAATTTGAAAAATAATATTTTGCTGTAAATAGATAAATGGTAAAATAGCATATGCTAGTCAAGAACCATGGTTATTTGCCGGTTCTGTCAGACAAAATATTCTCTTCGGTAAAAAGATGGATCAGTTTAGATACGATCGTGTAGTTAAAGCGTGCCAGTTAAAAAGAGATTTCACTTTGTTGCCATACGGCGACAAAACGATCGTCGGTGAAAGGGGAATCAGTTTGTCAGGAGGGCAACGCGCTAGGTCGGTATTTACGATGGATACCTACTTCGTTAAAAGCGATAACACGTTGCCATTAATCATTTAAATTTTTATCTACAGAATCAATTTGGCTAGAGCAGTTTACGCAGAGACTGAGACGTACTTATTAGACGATCCTTTGAGCGCCGTGGATGCTCACGTGGGCAAACATATGTTCGAAGAATGTATCGTGAAGTATTTAAGAGGAAAGACTAGAATTCTTGTTACACATCAGCTCCAGTACTTGCATAATGTCGATAGAATAATCGTGTTAAAAGATGGAGCAATACAAGCAGAGGGGTACGTGCCATAATGATTGATGCATTTTCACTTGAATAAATTAATACTCATTGACATTACCCGTTACATTCTTAATTTAGTTCTTACAACGAGCTTGCTTCAATGGGAATAGACTTTGGTAGATTGTTAGAAAATCAGCCGGAAGATGTAGAGGAACGGTCAGGATCTGGTCCACCCAGTAGGACCACTTCTCGAAATGCCAGCATTTCGTCTTTGAGTTCGTTAAAGAGTAATGCTACTGAGAAAGACGATCCTGTTGAGGTAAATATATGGACGAAATAAATTGAAGATTGAACGAAACACCATGTACAAATATTTCTAAACCATACTCAGGTGGCTGAAACACGCACGAAGGGCAAAATTTCTGGTAAAGTGTACGGGGGATATTTTCGTGCAGGCGGAAACTGGTGTGTCGTAGCTACGGTTACTATGCTTTGCATATTGGCGCAACTATCAGCCAGCGGTAGTGATTTTTTCATCTCTCAGTGGGTTAACATGGAAGAAAGATATGTAATTATCCCTTTTTAGTATTGTCATCTTTATTTTTGAATTTTCACGATTGAATTGTGACAAACGACTATTATTGTTTAAAGGTGAACGAAACGGCAAATGGTCTTGTGGAAAACTGGGAGAGTCCGATAAGCCGTAACATTTGTATATACGTGTACAGTGCTTTGATCGTTTTTACCGTAGTAATTACTTTAACGCGTTCAATTGCCTTCTTCACGACGTGTATGAGAGCATCCATCAGGATGCACGATCGTATGTTCGAATGTATAAGTCGAGCAACAATGCGATTCTTCAACATCAACTCGTCAGGCCGTGTACTTAATAGATTCTCAAAAGACATGGGAGCCATCGATGAACTGTTACCAATGGCTCTGATCGATTGTCTTCAAATTGGTTTATCGCTTCTCGGAATTATAGTCGTGGTCGGTATAGCAAATTACTGGCTGATGATACCCACTGTGATTATCGCAGTGATCTTCTACTACATTCGTGTCTTCTACCTAGCAACTAGTCGCAGCGTTAAACGACTCGAAGGTGTTAGTGAGTATTTGCTTTTACTTCATTATTCCGTTACCATTTACACCTATGTATGTTTTCATTTTTTGAGGGAGGGAAGTGGATTGAATATTTCTAATCGTCTAATGATAAACGCTAGCTCGATCGCCGGTGTTTGGCCATCTGAGTGCAACTCTACAAGGATTGCCAACGATTCGAGCATTTGAAGCGAGCGAGATTCTCACGAAGGAATTCGATCAACACCAAGATTTACACTCGTCAGCATGGTACATATTCATCTCTTCGTCGAGAGCGTTTGGGTTATGGTTGGATTTCTTCTGCGTTGTCTACATTGCCTTGGTCACTATGAGCTTCCTGTTGCAAAACGATATCTCTAGCTCGGTAGAAGGCGGTAGTGTGGGATTGGCTATAACGCAAAGTATAGGATTGACTGGGATGTTCCAGTGGGGTATGCGGCAAAGTGCCGAGCTAGAGAATCAAATGACTTCCGTCGAGCGTGTGTTGGAATATACGTAAGTGTTGCTTCGACGAATGTGCCGGTCTAATTCCTTTAATAAGATAATGCTTACTGTGAGTTAAACTTTTAGCAACGTGGATAGCGAACCACCGCTCGAAAGTACACCAGAAAAGAAGCCGAAGGAAAGTTGGCCTGAGGAGGGAAAAATAGATTTCAGGAACGTATATCTGAGATATGATCCTGCCGAGTCTCCGGTATTGAAGAACTTGAACTTTGTGATTTATCCTCAAGAGAAGATAGGGATTGTCGGAAGAACAGGTGCCGGAAAATCTTCCTTGAT
>NW_017100373.1:538990-541407 GCF_001263275.1 Habropoda laboriosa
ATCTAGATGGTTATATCGAGGTAGATGGTATCAAGACTAACGAGATTGGGCTTCACGATATGCGCTCGAAGATCAGTATAATTCCTCAAGAACCTTTCTTGTTCTCTGGCTCACTGAGAAAAAATCTAGATCCCTTCGACACCTGCAGCGACAATTTGCTGTGGCAAGCGTTGGAGGAAGTTGAACTGAAGGAAATGGGTTTAGAGGCTCACATCAACGAGGGCGGTTCGAATTTGAGTGTCGGTCAACGTCAGTTGGTCTGCCTGGCTCGTGCCATCGTCAGAAATAATCCCATTCTCGTTCTAGACGAGGCTACCGCGAACGTCGATCCAAAAACCGACGAGCTGATTCAAAGAACGATTCGCACAAAGTTCGCCAAATGTACAGTGCTGACTATCGCGCATCGTCTTAATACCGTGATGGACAGTGATCGTATTTTGGTGATGGATGCCGGAAATGTTGTGGTAAGTGTCGTAGTATTGGTTGTACGGTTTTTAACTGTAACAAAAGAACCGTTGAAGAAATGGTTTAATAAATTTGTTCCATTATAGGAGTTTGATGCCCCTCACTTGTTGATCGAGAAGAAGGGACACTTGAATAATATGATAAACGAAACTGGACCAGCAATGGCGGAAGTTCTGAAGGAAGTGGCGCGTCAAACTTACGAGAATCGCACGTCGACTGCCCTTTGATTCAACACTTAAAAGCATTTATCAGTTTATAAATGAACTTCCATTATGATAAAGCTCTACCATTCTTTAGGCTACATTTTATAGTTTTATTCGATAGTCTCTTGATACGATTACCAAGTTCGAGTACTTAGTTAAGTTTATCCAAGTATATATGTCATTATTGGAATTCATTTATCACCGAATTCTCACCGTGTTCATTGATACAGTATTATATACATAGATTTTGTTTTTTTATATAAACGAAGTTGACATTTTGTTATTTTGACAAATGTCTTTAAGAATCGTCACAAGACTTGAAAACATACTTAAACACGCGATGTTTCAACTATTTTTTGTACATCGCATTTTACCGCGCAGTCGTAAGTTTTTCTTGTGTCATCATCATTGTTGGTGCTACAAGAAGTACAAGAAACATTCATTGAAAGGATATATATATATATAGGTGCATCTACTTAATTTTGTAAGTAGAATACTTGGATCGATACGTGCTACATATGTATATTAAAACAATTTTTTTTTTATTAAAACATCGAGGATGTACTTCATTTATGTACATAATGATTGAAAGAAGAATTACGAGTTATAGAGGGTTCTCGAACTTTTCGTCGTCTGCATCGTTTATGTGTTATATGCGAAAGATACATCGAATCGGAATAATCTGAATATTATATAAGGTGAAATATGAACAAACATTCTGCCAGTTTGTACCGTGTCAAAGAAGTGGAATTCTTCCTACACGAGTTTCGAAAAATGTTCATCTCTCATTTACTTTATATTTTCACGTACTATCCTTAATTGTCGTACAAGTAAGTGTATTGTACTCTTAGGTGAAAACAATTTGCCTTATGTACAAGTGCCTATTGTAATTTAATTATACATTATAAATGAAAAATATAAATGCAGAGAATTAGTTATATTGCTAATACATCGTGTCTTTCCGAAACAGTATTTCCCCGAAAAATTTTGTTTCATCGCTTACTATCATGTCGGCAGTGATTCCAGCTTACGGAAACGTAGCATTTATTATCTTCGTACGTCCGGTAAGAAGAAGCGGACGGTTTCTGGGAATATAAATATTCTCGTTTATTATCGGATTATTCTCGAACAACAATTTCCATTCACCCCCCATCTATTTTCTTTTTTGGTACGTATAGAGCCTTGTAATCTTTGATTCTACCCAGTGTGCGCGATCAAATGGAAACAAGAAGCATTAGGGTAATACATACATACAGTTTTTTCGCCATTTCGTTTCCTAGGAAATCCGAAGTCACGCATGTGCTGTGACTGGTGTGACGTATAAAAAAGAAATACGCACCAACGACGACGACGATGATGAAGCATCGTTAAAGAATGCCGTGTACAATCGTTTCGTCGTTCATCGTATACCTCTCCTATTATTAAACAAACAAGTATACCTCCTAATGTCTATACTCTGCTTACTCGACTCGCAACAATTGCCCTCGACGCAGATCAGCCGTCTAGATTCTCGCGAGACAAGTATACTAGTGTATCGTAATACTGACAGTAAAGAGATTACTATGGACATTAAAATTAAGCTCACGTTGCAGATCTGCGCGTGTGTATGGATTTGTTTGTTTGTCTATGTATTTGTGTTGTGTTTGTACGTGCGTATGTGTTTGTGTAACACCTAAAGTATACAATTACGCGTATATAACGGCTAGACTATGTATAACTTATATATATATATGTTTTTTTTTTTATGTA
>NW_017100373.1:541452-555713 GCF_001263275.1 Habropoda laboriosa
TATTTTATACTGTTTTGTATATGTATACATATAAAAGGTATATGGACATACATATACCAGGGTGGTCCACGCAATTGTTTCAGGTCATAACTTCGTTATTAATGCATTTACGATAAAATGCCAAAGGAGAAAGATAAATGGCTCGAAGAGCACTACATCTGTAGGCCCTTAGATTTTTTTTAAGTGCAGCAGTGCATGTGCAATTGACAATCGCATCATTTATTTAAACGAAAATGCATACTTTTTGTTGCGCAGATCGATTCCTCTGTTCATTCTACGTAAAAAATTGTTAGGGTACCATGGCAAAAAAATTATGAGTTCTCGAGATATTTTCAAAAAATGTCTTTATTGAAGAAGATGCTCAAACGCTTCATGACTACTTATGTAGTAAACGTAAACACCGTTTCGACATTGTTCTCATTTCATCATTCAGTAGCAATTTACGTATCGTAACTTGTGATTGTATTTCACTAAACAAAAGAAAATGTATTGAAAATATCTCGAGGACTAATAATTTCTTTGCCATGGTACCCTAGTAATTTTTTACGTAAAATGAACAGAGGAATCGATCTGTGCAACAAAATTAATTGCGCATGCACTGTTGCTCTTCCAGCTATTTATCTTTCTCCTCTGGCATTTTTTCGTAAATGCATTAATAACGGAGTTATGACCTGAAACAATTGCGTAGACCACCCTGTATACAAAACAGTATAAAATACCACTCACTCCTACACCCCTCGTTCATTAGTCTTACCGCGGTGCGTAGAAATTCGCGCGTTAAAAAACCGCTTAGAAAATTGTGCCCGGAAACGTACACGCGATTTCTCCTTCTAATAAGTCGTGGCTTCGAATTGATTCGAAATGAAAGTTATCGCTATATATCTAAACACGGTGTGTATAAATAATTACGAGCCTAGTTAAATAAATAATGGGCGATGGAGCACCGATAATTACCCGATATATACAGAAAAAGAAAAAATAAAACAGAGAAAAAGGGAATTGTACGTACGATTACGCGATTCGCTTTTTTGATATCTCTAACCTTTCTTAGATTTCTGTTTTCTTTTTAACCTGAAGCGCCGCCGTTTGCTCGCGCCTGAAGGAAGACTGCGCATCCGCCGTTTCCTCTTTTCTCGAATTTCGCGCGACTATCCAATAAAATAAAAAGGATGTAGCGTGACATGCGAAAAACGCAGGGAAATAAAATCCACGCGACAAAATATTCGACTAGTACGGGAGAATAGTGTACAGGTCGTTTCAATAACTTTTTTTCTCCTTCTTTTAGAATTTGAAGTACCTAATTGAATTTTTCCCGCCTCGAACTTTCCTCACGGACATCGAGGAACGTCAAAAATTTCTAAATAAATTACCATCGCTAGAACACCTAGAACAATGAAATTTTTCAAACATCCTATTCGACGAGATTCGACGAGGAAGCGGCTTTAATATCGCGCACATTTATTATGCTACACGAATAAGTCTTTAAAAATGTTTTCATCGCGCAACGGCGGTTCGTCAATGTTCAACCGAACACTCGACATTCTACATCGAATCATCTTCTTCTACTACCGTATGTACACTTCGTTAATACGGCCGGCCAAAAATTTTAAAGCATTTCGCAAATTTTTCACTTTCTCCGTGGGTTTAAACAATTCGCCCGTTAAACGAAAAAGCAAGTACTCGAAGATTTGATTAAGCATCGACAGGAGCATATGTTCGCATAGCAAAGCAGAGGCGCCGCGTGAACCAGCGAAGATATATTCGAATCGAACTTTCTTCTCGACTTTAAACGAGAACCTCGAGGCTTTCGCGCGATCGAGCCTTCTGCTGTCCACATTTACCATTCGCTTGAACAATCATAGCGACGGACTGGCAGCCGGTCTGAGAATTGATCGGTCGAACCGGCGGCATCGCTAGTCGAAGCTTGTACCAGAACTTCTTGCTCCCGGAAGCTGAACTTCCGTTCTCCTCCCACTGGAGGATCTTGAAGCGATCGAGGGAGAGTTCTCCGGCATCGTTGCAGCCTCGACTTGATCGTTTCGCAATCGTGGTCGTGTTTGGTAGATCCTTCGTGGCGATCACTATCGTTCGCGTCGAGAGCGACGATAGCTGCTTCAGCACTGCACCCACGCTGCTCTCGTTCCAGATATTCCCCAGGGACGAGGGACTCAGGATCACGATAATCCTCCGGCAGCTGGTCGCGTGCGGACCTATTTCTAGACCCCCTGAAAACCAAATTGTACTTTTTCTTATTATTCTGCTAAAAACGGTTTCCTTCTTTACCTCGATATCAACCTTTCCAAAAATGTTTCAATACTTACATCGTGGAACAATTTGATAGAATGAACGGGCGAATCGATTATCGCGATTCGGAAATTCTTCTTGAGATCCCCCCCCAAACTTGTTCGCTAATGTCTGATGGACCACGGGCAAAGTTGACTAGTCAAAGGATGAAGCGGATTCCCCCAGAGCCGGCATGCGAGCCAACTATGCCGCGAAACTTTCGCCCCTCGGTCTCCAGTACTGCACTGGGACCAAAGTCACGCAGCTATTTATGCCGAAAATTCGAATTTCCTCTCAGATGGTGCAACTGTGTGCAAACTTTCCTTTCTATTGCCCCAAGACGTTCGAGTATCACGAGCGAGGGGCGCGATCCAACAATTTCTCTGACCTTTAACAGCGGTTCCCTTCTCATTCTTCAATTTCTACATTTTCCAGGTTTCTTCATTTTCATTCTCAGAGATGTCTACGATTTAAACAATTTGTTCGAATACGTTGGTAACGATGGGGCTAAAACTTGGGGAACAGGGACAATTTCGAGGTTTCGTAGCGTTATATCGGAAGTTGCCGCGGAGTCAGCGGTGAGAATGATTTCGTATACACCCAATTCGAACCCACGGCTGTCTACGAGAGACAAATGAGACGCTCGAACGGTCCGCGCTGGGAACTTTCTAATTCAATTTGCAAACTTCCGCACCGTGATTCCCCGATCCTGAAGGATCCTCCACACGTTATCTTCCGGTTATCAGCCGTGTGTCAGCCGTCGTTCATAGAAACACTCGAGCCTTTCAATAACCTTTCAGTGGGCTCCAAAATGTACGCATATTATAAATCTCGAAGTTCTCGTGAAATTTTCTCATTTTATAGAAGCAGTTTTCTTTTCCTTACCGACTGATAAGATTTCGTGTTCAAGATCGCTTTTCTAACAAAACCGAGAAAAAAACGACTCTGAAAAGGTTCATAATCTACCGATCAGAAAAATATATGTATATGTATCGTCGTATTAAAAATGTTAATTTCACAAAGCAAACGGCGGCAAATAATTCTCAGAGGCTGCAGACGTGAAGTTTTTGAATATAAAAAATCGAGAAAGGAAGAAAAAGTTCGGAAGGGAAATTTATGCATAGACTAGCTTGCATCGATGCATCGCTGGGAGGGTAGAGGGGACAGCGTGTGGCAATTTGCATTAATAAAATTGCGCGCTCACCTACAATTGGGCTCACGGCCCAATTTTGTTCTGCCAATTAGAAGGAAATTAGCGTCTGAATATTTTTCGCCGAGCACCCGTTATCACGCTGCATACCTAGCCTGTTGATATTCATGAAATGCAGAGACGGGATGCCCGCGAAACTAGATGGCGTTATAGCCCCTCACAAACTTTTGCCTGCCTTTATTCCTGGTAATCGTGGACGTTTTCCTTCCTCTTCTTCACTTGGCTACTACCCGATTCTATCGGCCGCTTGTTCGCAAACTTACCCACCAAATACGCCCCACTACCGTCTACCATTTTGAGCCCCTTCGATCCCCCATTCGACCGCCCCTCACCACACCACTTTCCATACCTTCTCCATTTTTCCTGCTCTTTGACCAGAGGAAGGGGGAAAGTTTGCAGAGTTAACCTGGGTTTTCCTGAAGAGTCGAACAAGGGGGTAGAAGCGCGAGCCCTCGGGGTGTCGGTGGACGCCGCGACGGAATCACCTTCGCCCTTTTACCCGAGCACGCGGCAGGAAACTTAATAACGCTATTAGCGAGGAAGAGGAGGAGAAGGAGGAGCCCTCTTCTCTCGCTCGGACCGAGTGGTTTGCCGTCGCGTTTAATTAAAGCCGGGGACTTACAATTCTGATTCAGCTGGGAGAGCTCCAACGGCGTGCACTTGTATCGATGCCTCGACTCCAGCGTGGGGATCACTATACCGATGACCAGGCTCGAGTCTTTCTCGTGGTAGCACACCAGGGCGTCGCATTCCTTCCCGTCTGCAATTCGTGTTCGTGACCGATAGTACTTAACTACGTGTCTCTTCCTTCAGATTAATCGAGTTTCGCGATCGAGAGGCGCCTAAGAAAATTTCATCGACCGCCTCCTCTCGATCGCGACACTTTCTCCGTCGTATATTTCACCTTATCCGATTATTTCCAACAAACTCGACGAATTCTCGAGTGAAACGGTGGCAAATTGGGAGAGTGGAGAAATGGTTAAAAAGGAGAGAAGATGGTGGTCTTCCAGTAAGATGGTAAAAAGGACGCTTAAGTTAACATCTACTCGGTGACACATTTACCGCATTTCACCCGGTGAAACGTTGCTTCTCGAACTCTACTGGAATAGATAAACGTGTGGCAAATTGAGGAAGCGGAGGTGGTTTTGAAGGGAAAGAAGCGATAACGAGGCACATTTGCGTAAACGATAAAGAAGCTGGAAGAAAGATAAGCCTGCAAGTATTCTCTCCGGTCGGTAGGCCGCTCGAGGTTTCCACTCGTAACCGTCTTCACGACATTCTGCCTGTTGAAACGACACGTCGCCGCGAATTCTGTCCCGTGTGCACCAAGCATCGCCGAGTGAAAGTGCCCGATTGTTTTATGGAACGATTCTCCTGCGAACGAGGCGAGAGAGTCGGTCACGAGTAAAAAGGAGCGAGCGCAACGATAATCCCTTTTACGAACTCTACAGTATTGACCATTAACGCGTTTACTTTTCACGCTGCACTACGTTCACCGCATAGCAGAAGACACGAGCGAAGGAAGAAGCGGACGTCGAACAATGAGCAATGGGCGAATGGAAATAAAATTCTCCGTGTGACAATACACGAAGAACGATCGGTTGGGAAAGTCTACGGCGCGTTTCTACGTCCGTTCACGCGTGCACACTCGCGTCCGCATATAAATGACGGTTGGCAACGGGCTAAAAATCTCGATAAATCCTGCACACGATCGACAGCTACGCGACCACCCGTGTCCAACACCTTTGACCGCGCTTCCACCGCCTCGAATTTATCGATTTGTCACCTTTATGTACCTCGATGTTACGAAAAAGAAAAGAAAATATTTTTCGGTTTCATTTGTCCGCTGTGATCCCTTTTTCCTGTTTCTCTGGCGACCACATTTTCTTTCCCACGATTTTCGATTATCGTTAACGAAGAGAAGGAGATGCGAGAATTTTCTGTCCGCGTTAACAAAGAGAAAATGATCGTCCGTAGAAACGTTAATAGGCGACGACGTCGCTTCCCAGAAGCATCGTAATCGCGGTAATTTTCCAGCTTCCGTATTAGGGGCCACTCGCGCGCCGCTACCCCATCGACCAGATCTCGTTTAAGCGCGACCAGGGCACCTCCTTCTGTAACCGGCTACGGCTTACACGTGTTACTCGCCTGCACGACCATCTCGACCGCGATTTATCCTTGTCTTCGCTTCCACTAATCTCGCCGGTTTCATTTTTCCCTATCTTCTACACACAACATTCTGCTCTTCTATTTTTTCTCCTCTTTTTCTATCTAACAATTCCTCTGTTACCTCGAGGCTCGGCCGATCGAGATAACAAATACGCCGAACGATAATAACAAGGTTCGAAGCGAGGCTGTTGCCTACTATCGACAACCCTCAATAATGTCCACTCGGTGGCGGAAAGAGAAAAAGACCGACAGCCTTCCTTGGAATAAATAGGAAGTGTGGCGGTACGCGACAAAGTTCATTCGGCACACAGTCTCGTTATCCATAAAAGCTTCTCCCAATTATTTCCGAATAGACTCCGTTTTTCGGTGTAATAACAGCGGGAACAAAAGAAGAGAAAAGTAGGAAATCGTTAACGGCTCGTCGCGACGTTTTCCTGGCGTGGATTAAACGAAGATCAAGTAAACTAGAGCGGCGTGGGCATTGAGTGGAGCCGGATATTAGAGTGATCCAAGAGGGCAGGAGAGTTCTTTCGGAATATCGAGCGCTGGCATCCATATGGGATACGTAAAACTTGCACGAAATGGGAATTCGATATGCTAATTTCGGCTGGGCTAAGAGAACCTCCCCTTGAAAACGCTCCGCGGAACAAATGCCATCTTGAAAATATGTTGCATCGGTTTCACCGCTTCCGATAAAGAGGAAAAAAACCGGAATTGCCTCGGGGGTGGGCAAAAAGTCGTCGGGGAGAAAACGGGGGCTTAAGGGAAGGAAGAGGAAAAATAAAAGTAAATTGGACCCGCGAGAATCTTGCTCGATAACTGAGGGGAGCACTCCTTCCACCTTATACGCGCTGATGAACCCTTCAACGATATAGTGAAAATGATAAAAAGTACGCGAAATTCTTCGAAAATGAAATCCATGTTGTTTCAGCGGCGTTGCTTGCTTATTCCTCGTTTAAAAGGACGTCACGGAGGACAGGGATTAAGGGGCGATTGGAGCGCATTGCTGAGGAAAAAAGTGACGGAAAAAGACGCAAAGGTGAAACGCTATGTATCGGAGCGGCGAACAATTAAGAAGACGGCGGTGCTGCGTCCGATAATTACCGTTCTCCTCGAGGGGGGCGAATTTGTCGCGGCAAAGCAGCACAAGTGGCAGCCAGCAGCGCGCGTAGAACGCACCAGCGGAGATGAGTAGCACCAGAACCAGCACACCCACCAAAAACGACTTCCTCCAGGATCCGTTTTGAAGTCCCAACGCGAACTGTGGCTCTGGAAACACAAACACCCGTTACGTTCATTTTACCAAACGATCTTCCTCGCAGACAAAGCGCTGGGCACATTTCAGAAAAAATTCCAATGTCAAACATATTCTACGTCGATATTATAAGATCAGCGGGTTTAAAAAATTAACAGTAAAGGACGGGGCAGGGGGGTTGCAACGGTTTTTTCCCTCTGGTGGCAAACGAGCGTGAACGCGGAGACTCGCAACAACACGGAGCGCGTACGAATTTCGGTTAATTGGCTGGAATTAATTGGGCCACGCTGTCGGTTGGTAACGAGCGGCGAATTAAATCGGATACGATTGAAATCGCTGCGAGACGACGTTTAAAGTACGGATCGGATCGTTAATTAGCCACGGTTACGGGGACATATACGCTGTTTCTTTTTCCCGAAATGGTACGCGCGCATTTCCCTCCCCTCCGGTGCGAACGCAAAATGGGGAAGTTTTTACTGGACGTTCGAGAGGGAGTTTCCTTAACCGTGAGAGAGACTAACACGGATCAAAGGGTTTAGTTACCTTGTCGATAAACGTGAGCGGGTAACGTGATCTCCTCGTCCACGCCGTTGCTAACCTCGCACTTGTACTCCCCGTAATCTTCCAGAGTTATGTCCTCGATCTCCAAATAAGAGCCGATGATCTGATTGTTTTCCCTGAAAGCAGTCGTTAATCTTTTAGCAGACACGCAACGATATAGCGAGCAAAAATACACGCCGCACTCACGTAATTGTTTCTTATTTGCAACACCGCCACCTCTCTGACTAGCCATCTGACTAGGATACGCAGAGTCGTGGGGCGACATTGTCGAGCGTGTTTTACGGCGAAACACACCCCTTCGCACCTTATTCGTACCGTTCCACCACGTTTTTACGCTTTAATACACGGAACGAATAGTTTGATTATTCCATCGGTGATCTCTTTTGTTTTCAGACGGCAAGATGGCCGCGGAACGAAATACGAGATGCAAGATATGAAAGCAAAAGCAGACACACGAGAGCTTTGCAATAAGGCGAACGTATACACGTACACAGCGTGTATGTATATAGAAGGGTAGAAAGGTTCTCATATTCGATGGGAATAAGGAAGTCGGCGCATCGTATATCTGCCAGGTGGACACCCGGATTACGTACTCTCCGGGAAATATCACCCAACTCGATCAAGTCAGCCCCTTCGTTTCACCGTTTCCTCGACATTTTCAATCACACTTATAAATCTGTCCACGCGTCCAGCAAAGTAATCATCTACCACGCCGATTACTTTCCGCACTCTGTACACCTGTGCTTCTTTGCAACTATGCTACATCCAACGATCAATATGATCATATGGTAAACTCGTAGGCAACGCGTTTTGCGAAGAAATCGTGGAGGATTCCTTGCGGAGAGCGAAAGCGGCGTCTGACGATCGAGGCTATAAATCAGTCGATCCGCGCGACACTCCAACCAAGTTTTTTCGTCTTAAAGCTTATAAAGCCCTCAACTGTCCACGGACGTAGGCCGCTTTGGTCTCGCCATTGCCACGAACGCGTCTCCCCCGCGGTAACTTAATCATTCGGCCCGATCGCAGCCTCTTTTCTTCGAATCTCCAAGCCGTGACGCAACGCCGTTCACAATTCTTATCGTTCTTATCACGAGATTTCGACGCACGTCGAGTGCCTCATCGAGATCGGTGCTCTGGTAGTAAAACGATCGAGAATAGTCGCATGAAAGTGGATTGATACTTGGCGTAAAGTGGGAATGTGCGATAATGCTGGAAATTCCGAGCGTGATTTGTAGCGTTCAGGTATCTACTTAAGTACGTATATTTCATATTCTTTTTATTTCTGTTGGAGTGGAAATATACGTATGTTACCGTCAACACAAATACCGTTGCTTTAGAATCATTATTATACTGTATTATACGTTGGATATTTTCTCTTCGTTTCGTGACTGATGAAATATTTGTGCTGGTAAACGACTCCTTTCCTGCATCGCGTTTCCACTGCTCCAAAAATTCCAAGCGAGCAACAATAACGACAAGATTAACACGTTCGTCGCCCAGCGTGAATCGGTCGAGTTTCTCGCGGGGCCCAAATCCGATAGTCGGGGCGCAAGAACGTAAACAGAGCGATTAGCTGGAATTTGCGTTCTACGTTACCAGAAGAAGAGACAAATTCTCGAACGCCAGGAAGCGAGAAAAAATGTAAAAAAGACAACATATTGTCCCAATTGTCCAAAATCGCCAGAAATGTGTTGGAACTGTTTTAACGAATACCATGCTACGTAGTATAATATAGTGTGATATTCCATGAAATTCTTGTGTTATATGGATTTTTATAAATTACTTGTGAAATCCTATTTAACTTGACGAAGAAGAACGTCACCAATATCTGGGTGACGGGGCCCCCACGGAAGCATAACGACACCGCGAAGAAAGGTTTGGTAATCAATGTTAGTTTTACTAGTAAACCAAACAAAAACTAATCTCTTATTCTCTTGATGAACGGAGATACCGTTTCTCACACTGTTTATGTGAGTAAGGTGATAACGCACCCCTGTTAGATGATGTCATCGGTGCCTCGTGTCACCGGCTCTGCGTGCCCGGTAGAGTCAGTCCTCTCAAGACATTAATAACAGAAGGAAGTCACTTCCGATGCGTAGAGGAATAAAATATCCAAGTATTAAAAGCTGAAGCAGTTTATTTAAAACCCATTTTCCCAACAATCAACATCAGTATCCTCGCGCTCGTAACGAACGTTTCACCGTGATGTGCGGATAGAAAAACGCGTTGCGAATAAGCGCAGTGCTGGAAAGGTGGTCTGTAATAAAACGAAAAACTGTATTTCATCTTAACCCTTGTGTAGCCAACCAAAATATTCACCGTTGTTGGGCAACCGGGGTACCAGGGTACCCATATAGGAGAAATTATAATTAGACGAATTATGAATGGAAATTTTGGGAAGAAATTATACAGAATACAAAATTGTTAATGCTACTTATTTATTAAAATAAAAAATTTTAATTATAACGATTAATTTACTGTAGGACAATTTTTACAGACTGTAATTGTGTTTGCATGTTCATCGCAAACTGGTAGTAAACATTTCTGACAGCTTTTTCTTGTTTTCCTGCGTTTTTTAGCAGTATCTGCCTGACACATGTGACATGATCCTAGAACAACGTCGATTGTACAGAAATGTACCTAAATAGTATACTGTCTATTGCTAATTTAGTTGAAAAGTGTCGCATTATTTGGATATTTGAAATACAAAGTTCTTCTCCTAATTGGCGTAAAAATATACGACGATCATTTGTTTTTTGAAGATCTCATCTGCCCTTTCAAACCGATTAACGTCAAAAAGATGTCCTTGTTTATCTTTCTGCTGTCTATACTGCGATCAAGGTCTAAGACATGCTGAAAGAATTAAAAGACACGAGAAATCATTCAGTTGAATAATCTCTAAGTTTAACCGACTCTTGAAAACTCACCTGAAATTCGTCGTTCTTCAATTTCCACAAATTAACAGGACCTCTTCCACACGAGCTCGCTCCCGAAGTGAGAAAATACAAGATTTGATCGTGTTTAAAGGTGGTCCATCGTTCGACCACCCCAAAATCAGGCACATTAGCTACCAACTCGAATTTCGTTCCAGTGAATAAGTATGTGTGCATTTGACAAGTGTTGTAACTCAACATGAAATAGTCCAAGTCGTCTAATTCGAAGTAATGGACGCTAACGATGCCGCTATCCAACTCGATGATTTGTAAATAGTCGAATGCAGCGAACTGATAAATTTGCTTCTCTGCGAAATGCTTCAGGTGACTTAAATCGTCGCATATGCTGTTCAAATTTGCCTACGAAGAAAATACGAGCACTTAGACAGATTTTCAAGTCATTTGTACTTCAAGAGGATACACCACCCTGAGGTGACTAAAAATAGGTGAAGTTTGGAAATTTTTTTCATAGATAGACGAGACGGTGTAAATATAGGCTATCACTTTTATTTCAGGATTTATTGTCAAACCTGTGAATGATTTTTAAGATATGACATTTGTTGTATTCCGCGGCTCGCGATTCCTTGCGTTGGTTTATTATATTCAATAGGTACGCGGTAGGAGAGCCTGACGGAAACTGGGGCGAAATAAGGATGCTGTTCTGCGCGTAGTACTATTCGACTTTATTAGACAGTTCGGTGACGTTCGGTGCGTGAAGACCACTAGACAATAATCTGCTGTTTCGACGGAAAAGGTTTCTAGGTATATGTTCGGTAAGTACGAGAGTAGGGGTTGGTCTCAGAGGTGAATGTAGGGAGAGGCGGTGAGGTCTAGGTTCAGCGATGAGTAAAGGATGATGTGGAGGTCTAGGTTTCGGGGTGACTAACGTTAGGATGATGCGGATTTGTTTACAGTTAAGGAAAGGAGGCAGGATGACTAAAAACTAATGAAAGATAGGAGAGAGGTATACGACAATATCTCACGTATCGGAATAAGACATTTGGGACATCCGGGTACCCCGGTTGTCCAGCAAGCGTGTAAATAAGATAGAAGTTTAATTATTTAAAATATTTTATATGAATTTTTTTCACGAAACGTTAATCGATATAAAAGTATCCAAAGAATGGGGATCTGGAACCGTTTTGCGATATTTTGTCAAGAACATTAAAAATTTCTGAAGAAAATATAGAAATGGGTACCCGGGTACCCGGTTGGCTACACAAGGGTTAAAAGTGTATAGATCATTCGGAACAAGCAAGTGTCAGAAAGTACTCTAACTCGGAGTAGGGTGGGCGTAAAATTAATTGAACGTTTCTACGTTCTCGCAACAGTGTATTTTACACGAAGACTATTCCTGCGTTGTCTGAGCGTCGTTCGTCGAGCGTCGTACGCGTTCAACGGTCTCGCGACCACTCCTAAGCGAACAGGCCCAGGAAAAAACCCAAAGGGGCGAGTCACCCCCACTGAGCGCGCTGGGCCTGGCTTCGAGGCGCTCGCTTCACCGTCTTCGAGACGGATTTTCTCACGTACGATTAGTAAAGATTCTTCGTAAATTCGAAATATTCAAAACTGAATTATTTAAATTCGATTACATATTTATATTTGAAGAGCTTGAATTTGATTGGCTGAAAATAAATCTGGAATAGTTTGAATTTGATTGGCACAATCTATATACTTTTAAACCTCCCGACACGTCGAATGGACTGTCGTTTCTTCTCATGCCGTCGTCCTCTATACGACGCGGCGTATGGTCGCAGATTTTTTCTTATTTCACCTTTCTTTCAAACTAATACCAATACACGTTTAAGTATGAAGAACTGTACCGTCGGAAGTAAGCAAATCACCTATTTCAAGAAAAGCCAATCGATTCTGTTCGAAAAAGAAACACGTATAGTCGGGGCCACGATATAGCGAGGTCGTAAAATCGGTTGGGCGTCAAAGTAAACATGTTTTAGCTGCCGGGACCCCGAAATTGACAGAAATACGAGCAGATAAGTACTTGAAACCATGGTCAGGACCGTACAAAGAATTCTTGTATCCAGCGAAAGTCAAACTGATTCTAATATATTTACTGAAAATTGAGTTCAGCTAGGACAATTTAGGGTTTTTTTCTTCTGGGAAAAGCCGCATTTGGAAGTACGGTTACAAGATGCAGATAGAAAATGCAAAAGGATTGTGTAGCTTTAATATTAACATATTTTCCATTTGTAAATGAAATACCATTTTCTACTTGAAGTACCAAATCATATGCTACCATTCGTTTATTGTTGGAACCCTCAAACAGACTGCAACACACGGCCTTGAGAGCCGCAACATCAATCGATGCCGATTCTTGAGAGTTTAATTTACGACCTCGCTATATCGTGGCCCCAACTATATATATGTTAGAATTTGTTTCAATTCTTCTTAGACCGAAGGTTCTCGGGTAAGTGCCGTGCCTTTTGACACAGTCCACTTGGTGGCGAGATCCTTTGTTTAGAGTCCTTATCTCTGTACGCGCTACGAAGCATCGGTGACGTCGGGCCACCGGCCCCGTGCACGCGTCCTCTTTATGTTCGGCAACAGGACGTCGGGTCCTTTGCCACTATGTAGTTTCTGCGTCGCCACCGAATCTATTCCCCAGTGACAGGTTCTAAGGTTCCGCTCGTTGGCGATACGATATCCTTTTACAAGAGGCCTACGCCGCTAAATGCGTCTTCCAATAAAATAACTGACGCTGACACGTACTAGAAATTGAAGTCCGTACGACGCATAGAGTACGTCTATACGATGTATGGAGGTTGTTCTAGTGATTTTAAGTAAAACAAAAAATTAAACAGCTTTATAGAGTTTTACGTAAATCTGCGTCCGCGTGGAAATAAAATTACGACTCTGTCTCCATTGTTGAGGGGTTAAGATGAAATGTAAATAGAGTTTTTCGCGGTTAGACGGCTGTTTTCAAACACTGTATGCCGGGACGCTGCAATTTAACTCGACCGCGATAGTTTTTTCTGGACCTGTTGTTCACGTTCATTATCGTGAATTGGAAAACACGTGGAAAACTGGCTAATTCGAAGCTAGATCGAAGCTCCGCTATTCGTTCGCGAGATCTTTTGTCCATGCACAACATTTCGCTGGTTCGTTATCGAAAAGTTGCAGAATTTTAAATTGAGCAACTTGGACTGACAGGGCCCTCCCCCAGTTTCGCGATTCAATTTGGCGACTTTTAATTAAAAGTTGCTCCCGTTAAAATCCGAAACAATCGGGAAACGCCGCTCGTTACCGAACGACGCTGCCCCGCCACGAATTACAAAAGCAAATTTAAACTCGTCGCCGTTGTCTCTCCTCTTTGCCTTCGCTTCGAATCGATTCCACGTTCGATTGCAGGCTGTTTTCCCTCTGGAGTTTCACGCTCGACGAGCCCGTACAATGCGAGGAGGACGTTGCCCTCTGTTTTGAAAAATCACATAGCGATTAGTAACTGACGAGGCAAAGGGTTAGCAAAGAGATTAACTATCCACCACGGTTCATCGACGTCTATCGAATCGCATAATCGTGTATGATCGCACGTGTTTCGCTCATCGTGTATGTATGTTGATCTTGTGCGTTGATTTTCCCAAAACTAGCGTTGTTTGATCAATTTTCGTTGCACCGGTAAATAAGCTGGGCGAGTGCAGCGCGAACTCTGCGAGCCTCGTGGCCCACGGCACCACCACCAGTTTCCTAGTCAGCTCTACGATGCGCGTGCTGAATCCTCGAACCGACCGAATTATGCGCTTGGAATTAATTGCGGCCGAGTTGTGTTCATCTAGCCCTGGTGTGTAATTAAATTAGCATGCCGAAACGCGGTGGCTCTTGCCAGCGATCGCGC
>NW_017100373.1:555724-583468 GCF_001263275.1 Habropoda laboriosa
CCGCCACTAACTGACCAACTTAACTTTTACGAGATTCTTTCTTTGAATAGTTCCGATTTCAGAGGTCCTGCTGATCGATCAAAAGATACGCGTCGCCGCGCCACTTGGAGGAACGTCGCGTCGATCAGAAACGACGACAAGCGTTTTCGATCGATTGTTCTCAGCAACGATTTGCCACCTGATTTTTTTCATCAGCAGTGCCAATAGCTCTCAATCGAGAGGAATGAAGATTGATGGGCCGCGTCTAACGGCGGTTCATAGAACAGGCTGTGAAGGTTCCAAGTATCTGGTCAATTGGAATAGTTTAAATCGACTTAACGGCGCGGAATTTATAGAGTGTTCGTAGAAACGCGGGTTAGATCAGCCTGTGTGCACACGGATGTTTCAATCCACCGTGGAAGGTGATTGGAAATCGATGAATCTAATAATTTTCCTCCCACCCTCGCGCCTCTCTGCCTTTCCTCCTTGCGCACCAATAGGTGTATCGCTGCTCGATCCTGTTTAATTAAGAGAAATCGATGAACTCGCTGCTACACTAGTTGTCGTGACGCTGGTCCAGCTCGATTCGAGCATCGAGACCAACGCGTCCGTCGAATTTTAATTAAACCTCTGATCTCCTCCCCTTTCTCTCTTCCTATCTGTCTATCTAGGTATACTATATCTATCGTAGAATGCATCAAACAAGAATCGCCGTTCTCTGCGTTTTCATCGGGTCGTTTTCCAGCGAATTTCCCTTTCTCTCCGCTGTCCAAAGGTTTTCGCTGGAAATTCGACAATTCGAGAGACAAGATTTTCAGAAAGAACGACCAACAGGTGAAAGCTATTAATCGGTCCAAGTATCCGACGCGACGACGAAAATCTTTTTCTTCGCGGAGAAATCGCACGAACACTAGCCTCGCTTGCAAATTAGTGGATTTCCCGGCGATGTATGCACGCGAAACGTAGGCAACGTCACGTCCAGTCGCGGCTTTAATCTTCCGGATAACACCGCGCGGAATTGCAAATATCCGATCGAAGCGGTTTCAACTGCGATTATGAAACTTTTCCCGATGAACCAAGGGGAAAAGGCAGCGTGGAAATTAGCGTGAGAATTTCTCTCCGATGGAAAGTTCGAAGAGCTATGGCATTCCACGAAACTTTTCACCGATTTAAGGTGTCCGATGCGTGTGCGGCCGGGACGATGTTTATTCGCGAGTTGTTAAAGGTTCGGGATTTCTTGGAACGCGTCCAACGACTTCCGTTCCCGGGGCGCGTTCGCCGCCTCTATCTATTTGCATGGAACGGACACGCCGGGCGACTGGAAACTCGCGTGGCAACGCAATATGTATTCAAAATGGTTAAACGGTTTTTTCCTTCTCAAGCCCCCTTCCTCTGACCCCGCTGGCTTCGACAATTCCAACAAACCACTCGAATCGATTCAGCAAATCGACTGCTAATTGGCGCGTAATTAATTCCAAGGAGAAAAAATTCTGGTTACACGTAGGAGCGCGTATCGAGAACCGGGCAGTTTTCAACTAGCGGCGCGGAACGTTGCTTAAAGGAAGTTCTGCGTGTGACAGCCAGGAGACGCTTTCATTTGGAAGTTCCCAATGACAGCTACCCATTAGAGTGGAACGACTGATACGCAGAATTGGATGGAAGTTCGCATCGAGACACGATAACCCGGCGCGGCGTCTGAATGTATGTACGAACAACCTGCCGCTATGCCATTTCGAACATTCTCGTCGAATCGACCTAACCTCCAAGCGTAGCTTAACGATTTTTTTTTTCCTTCGATAGTGGTGGTGATCGGAAAACGTGGCCTCGATTTTTCTTTTAATCAAGCTGGAAATTGGAACGCAGCAAGGGAAAGGACGAAACGCAAACGCGACGTAACGTCCTGTCGCGTCGGCTCGAGGCTCCGCTCGTTCCCCATTCGGGCTGGAATAATTAAACGGCACATTGTAATCCGCGATGACAGTCCCCGTTGTCCTCGTTGGTAGACGGGACTCGTCTGTCAAATTCCAGCCGGCTGAATCAGGCCAGATTAAGTTTCTACCGAGGAGACAGTTTCGCGTGCGTAGGCACGGGTCAGACAGGATTAAGTGTCTGCGCTGCGATTTCTCTTCTCGTTTCACGTGCTGCTCGCTCTCTTCGCCTTGCCCGGATACAAATTTCACCGGTTGATCGCACTAACGAAGGATTAACAGAGAAGGAAAAAATGAAGAGAGAAACGACGCCGCGGTCCATGCAATTTTCGTTAACGAGGGAACATTCGAGGATTCGTCAGAACGAGTTCTGAAATAGCGGAAATCCACCGTGGACCGTTCATTTCCCAGGAACTTTCGCGTCGACAGAGCGAAACGATCTTTCGAATTCCGTATGCTCGCTGGCCGAAATCGATTGAAACAAATGGCTCATTTTGCGTTCCCGCACTCGCTTGCCTCTCGCTTCTCCTTTTGTTTTCGTCGTGGAATCGAATTAACGAAATAGTTCAATGTTAATTAATCAGTTTGTAAAGAGACCTATCGCATACGTTCCCTCTCCTTCGCTCTTTGTCCATCAGCCGCCAAACCAATCCACGAGTCCTATCTTGTCGCGTCTCTTTTTCGTTCCGCCAGAATCGTTCGATTCAACGCCGCTTTCATTTCACTTGCTCCTGCAGTTCGTTCGATTCTTCGGCTCCGCTATCGCTGCCCGCACATTTGCCTCTGCAGATTTCGTCCACCGAGAAAAAGAGAAAAGAATCGAACAGCCTTTGTCGCGTATCGACGCCTGCCATTTCAATCTCTTCTCTCCCACCCTTACATTTCCAATTATTTCTCCCCACTTTTATTTCCTTCGATCGCCAAGTTTACATTCCTCCTCCCAAGACTTCTTGTTCTGTTGCGTCGGAGGGGAGGAGGTGGAAGCAATCAGATCGATTATAACGAAGCGCAGAACCTGGCCATGGACATCCTATACGCGAGAGTGTTACCAGAGAGCGTACACCGGCGAACAATGGAACGACGTTGAACAAAAGCTCACTGACTGCACGACTGCGCTCGCCGAGGGTCCATTCAAGGAACTTCAACGCCAACTTTCCGTAGAAGAACGAACCGACTCCGACTGCGACGCGAGTTACGTGAAGCTACGATTACGCGCGATGGAATTTCACAGCGCGTGCTCGTTTAAATGGAACCTTCTTCGAAAGGAAATGCCCCCACACACACACTTCCGAGGAGACCTCCCCTTGGCCTAGTACAACCTCCGGAGAAACGGCGTTCTCCATTGAGAAATGTAAAAATCATTTGTCCAGCAGAGATGAAGTTTCGAACACGGGCTATCTCGAGCTATGTATTCATCGATCCTGAAGTTAGTTCCCTCGGCCCCGTTCTTTCCCCCGGGGGGGAGATGGTATTATTCGAGCGGAACGACTCGGAATTAAGTTACGTAGCCATTATTACGGGGCCATTAATATTAATTCCGGTGCCGGCGTGCCGATTAATTCACCAAGTCGAGGGGAATTAAACGGATTACGCGAGAAATTTAACCGGTAGCCGCGTTGCCCCTTTCTCACTGTCGCCGCCGCGCCGACCGAAGACCGTTTATTTCTGACGTTATCGCGTTATCTACGAACCGACCACCACCCTAAACATCTCCACGAGAGAATTTAAGCTACCAGTTTTCCGAATAAAATCCACAAGCCGAACGGAAACATCGTCCGCGTGCATACGCTTCCGTCCTTTATTTCTGCGTATCTCCCTCCCCGGATGCTCGCCGCGTATTTCACCTCGTCCCCGTTACTCCGGCGTTTTCCGCCTTTGTCCGGGGACCGGTATTACAATTAATGCAACGCGGAAAAGTGGGTCGACCCCTCGACCGGTAATTGCATCGTATCCACACATTCCGCTATCCCAGTTCAACAACGCGACGCAACTTCATCGAATATCGTTTTCACCCCTAGGCGTTGTTTTTGCTCCTCCCGCCTCATACACCATTCTCTCCCCTTGCACCAATGTCCACTTTTTCCTCCTTTTTCTTCGATCCATCTCCTCCTTTTGTTCCTCCTCGGCACTTTTCAATATTTCAGCATTCTTTGTCCCCAACTTTTTTTCTCGCCTTTCCATCCTATTTCCCCTTGGCGCGCTTTGAATCTACCACCTTTTTTATTCCTCATCTGCTCCCGTTCTTCCGCCTGGTTCTTTCGATACTTCGATACCCTCTTGTCTCCCGACTGAAAACTCTGCTCGGCTGCTAATGTGTTCGTTCAGTCCATAATTTCCCTCTAATATTCATCGAAATTATTGCATCTTTCAGAACATTTCAATTCTCTGTCCGTTAATTAGAGCAACGACTCTGAGACGGGCTTGTAACGAGCCTCCCTCTGCCCAGGATAATTACGGTGGAAAGGGGCGAAAGTACTCCAGCAGAGACTCCCCGTTCATAGGTTTCATTGTGGATTTGCATTCGAATGCAATCAACGTTAATAGATCCGTATCGGCGCGTATAGCCCACGGGACCACGCGTAATTCGTCTCCATTAGTCCCCGAGTAACCGGTTACTTAAGATTTACGAGGCTAAACCGTCCTCGATCGACCGGAATCTGTCCGTTACACCTGCTAATTCGGTCCATCGATCACCTCCTTCACCCCTCCCTTCGCTTTCTACCTAATGCCTTGCGAAAAATACATTGAACAATGAGCATCGACTCATTCTCGTTTTCTCCCAACTATCCAGCCTCTCGAAACTATCGCACGAAGCCTTTCTCAGAATTTCCACGATTTTCCTCTCACGTTTCGTCCATATTTCAGCTGAAGCTTCGAGGGAACAACAACTCTATATAGTATCGCTTAAACGAAAGTTCCTTCTTTTAGAGCGAAGAAAAACTCCGTTTTGCCCCGAAAGTAAAGTTTCGAAACGAGCACCGAGATTTTACGGATGATTCGTTACTCCCTGTCCTTCGGTGGGACAAGTTTTCGCTCCGCTGTGTTTCTCTACGATATTAAAGATCGCAGAGTATGATTTTTCAAAAGTCTGCCGTTTCCCGCAAGACAGCTAGTCGCACTTAACCTCGTGCAGTTTCATTACGTCCTCCAGCTTTCCTCTATCCAACCATCCTTCACCCCAGCCAACACTCCGAGACAGATGGTCGACCCTTCTTTTAAGTCCGGCTAGAACCATTTCGCTCCGCGGGAACGCGCCGTGGTCGCGTCAGCGGATTTCCGTATCGTAAAAACGAGCCTGAAGGGAGAGATTCGCAGACTTATGACCATTATACGGTCGCATCTTTTGTATCCGTTCTCTGTATCATTTCTTCCTTTCACGTCAGAACACGCGACTTTCCTTCTTTCTCATCTTTAACCATTTGCTCTCATTTTATTTCCTCACTATCAAAATCTTCTTCTTCTTCCTCCCTCTCTATTGATCTCGTTACCAGCATAGACACGCGTCGCAACGATTTTCACCGGACAAGCCCTAGAGACGCGTTAACACGATCCCCGGGCGCACATAATGGAGGCTCGATTAAAAGCGAATGGAATATAAATTGGAGCTCGTGAGCCCGCTTCAGGTATCGACCATCTCGTTTAATCCCAACCAAGCGAACGAGCGCGGCGACGTTTAGAATATGAGAAGCCCGATGGACCACCCATGCCTGGCCTGCGCTCGCTATCTCACCACGATGATCGAGAGCTCGACGACAAAACGACCACTAAAAGAGAGAGAGAGAACCGGCTAACCAGCCGTGGAGAGGCTTGTGACCCTGGCGCCGCGCTGCGCCGGTTCGTTCCGTTCTCTCCTCGACCCGGTTCTTCCTCTATTTCGTCCTCGCTGGAGCTCCAGGACTTTCTTCCAGCTCCTGTTCCTTATCTACGAAGCCCAACAAACTCCTCTTGCATCGCGTCGGCCACGTTTAATTGGACGCCGCACAGCAGAATCGTCGTCGCGTGCGAATCGTCAAAACAGATTCGGGGGAAGAATAACGAAGAGGCAGAGATCGATCGAACAGCGGATGATGGTCGGGAAATCGAAGCGGTCACGCGGTGGACAGGCAACTAGTTGTACAGTACACGGCTTAGACCGCCGACGATAATTTAACCATGAAAGCAGAACGGACGCTGCCGATGCATAGGTCACCTTGGAATAGACGGTGATTGGCAGATAGAGGCATCTCGACCGCAACCCACGGTCGATCGATCCCCTGTGCACCGAATCGCTGATGGACAAAGATGACTCTTCCTACGGTCAATTTCGTTCCCTCGACCCCGCTCTCTCCGTGCAGTTTCCGCTTTATCGCTCGGTAAAGACGCCACGAGGATCGATTCGACGAGAAATACAGCCTTTTCCACATCGCACACACACACGCGCGCGCGCGCGCGCGCCAGTTCTGCCCTAATAGAGTCATTTCCTTGCACCACCGAAGACACATCGTAAAATTCTCTAGCTCGGAAAGAGCTGTATTCAAACGTGTCCAACAGCCAGACATTTTTCCATCTTCTATTTGTGCGGTCGAGTTTCGAGCATTAGCACAGCGAGAAGGAGACACACGAAAAAGGGGACGATTCATCGAGGTAACAGACCAGGCTATCATTAGTGTAATGACGGAGCTGGAACCGGAGGGACAGACAGAAAGAGGATTCCTTGGAATTTCTTTCCGCCTCTCTCTCTCTCTCTCTCCCTCCGTGGAAGAACGGTTTTCGTCCTCGTTGTTGCTACAGAGAGAACCTCAGCTGGATTCTCAGGCGAGTTTGTCCCGGCGTTATTACGTCTATAATGCCCGGACGAGAGCCGGTGCAAAAAGGCTAATCACTGGACCCTGCATCACGACCCTCGACGGAGATTCGTTCGCGGAATCACTGCTGCTGCGCGAGACCATCGCTCGAAATTCCAGACTACTGTTGTCTCCCAGAGGTTCATGAAACCGTAACCTCCTTTTGCCTTCTTACACGCTCGACGATCAGTGGACAGACCAACATCACCAAACATTGTCCAACCACTGCTAGTATCCGTTTTATCTCCGTCTCGTTGGAAAGATATGTTTTGCGTGTTGCGTACAGAAATGTTACTGTTGCGTGTCTGTATAGATATGTTCAGAGGTGAGCAAGTGTAAGCCTGGCCTGGTTTTTGGCATCGAAGCCTTTCGAGCACGTCGGTCAGCGGAATAATTAAAGACACTTTTCGCTCTTGTAACGGGTTACAACGATATATTCTCGGCTGCGTCATTTGGAGCTTTTCGGAGTAATAACAGCGGCGAGGAATTATAAGGATCGGAGCAGCACAGAGAGATCGTATCGTCTGGAAATCAATAATAGGGAGAAGACCGGAGCGTAAGCGGGCGCATTGTAGGGTCTCGTTACATTCTCGGCCGGTTGCGGGGGTTACCGTGGCGCTGGATGCGGTCACTAATTGGAGGACAGGTTTGCAGCACAATTTCCAAATTTACTCGTGAGACACATGCTCGAACGCGACAGCATTTGCATTCGCAGAAACCACCGCACCGGCTATGGGGGGCATATGCCGATTATGCAACACTCATCCTCCGTACCCGATTTACACAAACGATACTTCGTGGGATTAATTTCATTGTCTGTGCGTTTCGTAATCTTGCGCGACACGACATCCTCGATGTAGAGTTGTTGTTACGTAATCAGTTGTCTCTGCAGCAGGATATCAAAATGACTGAACTTGTTTTAATGGAATTGCTACCTTTTTGTCGTGTAAACGTTGTCAAAGACGTTGTACCACGTTGAAAGCGTGTTTGAAATTTGAAAGCGTTTCCATTCAAACCAAGTCTCTATCGCGATTGCTCCCTGTACATCTCCTCGTCGAAACGACTTGGAGTTTGAGCAAAGGGAAAGTTACACGGAAACGGGGGAAATTCGTGCTTCCGGCGATAATGACCACGGGTATTTCACTATGTATCTCTTGTTAGTCACGCTCCTATTAACCGATTTGGAAGTGTGCGTATTCGAGACGGTCGACGTGCTTCCTGGAAACAGGATACGCTCGCTACTGTATCAAAGGCAAATTCCAATACTCCAACGGTAGGCGCGCGCACAAGAGAGAGCCTTAATTAACAGTTTGATACTGTGTGTAATACGCCTTCGTACGTCGGAACGCTCGGCAACTTCCTTTCCGACTGACCTTTCGATTTCGATCAAAGTCGCTTGTCTCTTTGCCTGCTCGTCATTCCGCTGCTGTAAGCAACGAGAGACCAGCAGCACGAGTGACGCGTTACAAAGGCAAGCTTTTAGACAAAAAGCTCGTTCTGAATTGCTCGATTCTGTGTATACCTTTCGTTACCGAAGATTCGTTTTGTTTGATTCTAACCAGTTATTGAATACAATCCAACGAATAATTTCTACTTTAAGACTATTTGGAAACAAACTGTACACCTACTACGAATGCTTCGACTACAAAGTAAATTCATTATCAAAGTTGAGTGATAATCGATAAGCGAAAGGTCCCACGATGTTCAATGGATAGAAACTCACCTTGAGACTCTGTGCTGGGCGATCCTGCCGTGATTCGGTAGAGTGACGTTGCTATCGCTCTTCGACCAGGTCACCGAATTTTTCGCGTCCGGAAGCTCGACTTTTCCCAGGTACGCCTCGCAAAACAATCTCGCCGCGCCACCCAGGGGGACCAATTGCGAGGCTGGCCGATACGTTGGCAGCGGTTTGCCCGTATATCCGCCGGACTTCTCCCCTGAAATTGTACGAATCCCTTATTAAATATTTCACAGGAGACTCTGTCGGGGATACAAGGAAATTCGCCCATTTCTATCGTTTATTCAACACCTTAAGAGCCTTTACGCACTTGCCGACGACTTGGTCGACGAAAGACCAAAAGCCAGGCAACCAAACTGTCGCATAATTTTTTCTGTATGGAAGCTCATCGTTACGTCTGGGAACGCGTGCATTTGATTCGATGCAGTTCATCTTTTGCCGCGACTAGCCAGTTGCCCGTGTGTCTTGAACCTAGCGGTTGTCGACGATCTGGTCGACAGTATGTAACGGCTCTAAATGGAGCCTCTGATAGTCTCTCTTTTAACCCTTTGCAGCACACTTCTAGACTTTTCTTCTTCGCTGGAAAATGAACAGTTTCAAGCTTCTCTGTTGACTCGACCAAATTGTTGCAATGGATCTTTTCCTTTACTTTTCTTTGTTTCTCTTTTGACTCGTTTATGCAAAGGATTAACGATAGAATTGTGCCAATTTGCGGGGAGAAAGATGTCAGATTGTGTTACGTTTAATTGAAGCGAGGAATCCCTCGCGTGTTCCTTGATGCAATGGATATTTGCTGGAACAAAGTTGCGCGCAAATCCGTTTACGTAGCATTATCCGTTTCCTGTTTCACCGTCAAACAAGGCAACTTTGCGAACGCTCGACGTCACGGCAGACTTACCAGGAAACGCAGCCCAACTTACCGAAGCAAAGGACGTCCCCTGTTTCTTCGTTAAACGGCGCAAGTTTTCGAAGAGGGGTCGCCTCGTTCGACGCTTTATGAATTCGGGAGAGGCTACCGGGAATGTTTCATCAACGTTCCGGCAACTTCGTGAGTTTTGCGTCAAAAGGAATTAACGCTCAGGATACTCTGCACTCTTCTTCTTCTTATAACTGGCACCGAAAATTGCCCACTTTGCACCAACTTTTTTCTCACAAACTATCACACCCCGATACCCTTCCTTCCGTTTAATAAGTCTATTAATTCCTTCTTAAACGAAACGCTTATTCGTCCGAAATAAAAATGAAAGCAGTAACACATTGGCGTCACTTGCCAGACGCTAGGCTTTCACACCGGTTCTGAAAGGAGGATGTTAAAAAAGTGCCAAATTTGTACCCCTTCAGGCATCTCAAATGTGATGAAGTTGACGGTACTTCGAAATAAATGCATGAAATGAAAAAATTTAAACGCTATTCTATAGAGGAAGGTGAATATTTATATAGTGTGTAAAAATATATTGCTCAAATTGCTAATTAATAACAATAAAACGCGACAAATTAAGATAAGGTGCTACCATGCAAATATGTTCGTTATTCTACTGTAACTTACTTCGAAAACAAGATGAAATGCATCAAGTATGAAGAATTGTTACTTTATTTCATCCTTCTGTTCTTCAGATGACATTTCTTCGGTAAAATTGAGGAAGTTAGCAGGTGAACGTGTGGACGTCCGATGTCGAGCAAACCTGAAGTACCATAATACTGTTGCAACGTGTGAACAACACCCCGCTACACGTTGGCCTATTTTGCGCTCGCAAATATGTCCAACAATTGTCCAATGTCCAAGAATAAGGTATAAAGAAAGTATTTCACGAAACTGATGTGACATGAGTGCATTTGAGTTTTAACTAAAATACTATTAAAATCTATCGTCAATGTCCAAGAATAAGGTATAAAGAAAGTATTTCATGAAACTGATGTGACATGAGTGCATTTGAGTTTTAACTAAAATACTATTAAAATCTATCGTCAAAGAAGTCGTTGCTACTTGGAATTCGAAGTCGCCGTTTTCATTTAAGTGGTCAGCATAATATCCTGGAGCTTGTTTTACTTGGTAGGATCCGGATGAATATAAACATAGATCATTAGTGTTTAATTGCGGGAAGAAATCAAGTGATACCAGTTCAATGCGTTGAAATTGTGATCGACGTGCGTTTAAGTTTTCACTTGGTACTACATCTGACAAATGATTTTCTTTTGTGGAATACAACGGCGACTTGGAATTCCAGGTGGCAAAAACATCTTTGACAATAGATTACAGCAAATACCACATCGACCTGGATTCTGGAAATAGTATTTTAGTTGGACATATTTGTGAGTGCAAAATAGGCCAACGTGTAGTGGGGTGTTGTTCACACGTTGCAACAGTATTATGGTACTTCGGGTTTGCTAACTTCCTCAACCAATATTTTACCGAAGAAATGTCATCTGAAGAAGAGAAGGATGAAATATAATAACAAAATTCTTCATACTCATACTTACAGTAGAATAACGAACATATTTGCATGGTAGCACATTATCTTAATTTGTCGCGTTTTATTGTTATTAATTAGCAATTTGAACAATATATTTTTACACACTATATAAATATTCACCTTCCTCTATAGAACAGCGTTTGAATTTTTTCATTTTATGCATTTATTTCGAAGTACCGTCAACTTCATCACATTTCAGATAAATAATTGTGCGTTTATGATGCCTCGTTAAAATTTTAGGTGCCTGAAGGAGTACAAATTTGGCACTTTTTTAACATCCTCCTTTACCAGGCTTTCGAACCCGGAAATATCCAGCCCAACGAGACCAAGTCTTACCAAACTTTCTTAACCATATAACGTTCCGCCATTTACCACGCGTTTGTTTCACACTGAGGTCGACGTGAATCCCCGTTTTAGTACGTTCCACGAAACACGTAGATCTTGGAAATATTCCACGTGAAATAGGTACAAGCGATTCGTAATGTGTGAATTACAGTTAGACGAAAGTGGTGCTATTAAAGTGATTTCCATTCCCCTTGCGATTCATTCCCACCACCGCTAAAGACGTTCACAGGAATAATTATGAAATTTCATTTCCCTCGCGGGATCCCGCAAATTATCCACGCACACGGTCCACCATGGCATTCTCCGCGACGTACAGACAAAGCATGGCCCACACTAGAGCTTTTGCGAAAATGCTATTCGAAGGGCAATCCCTACCAGCCGCCTTCTCCCTAAATCACATTCCACTGAATAGCGTCGGCAAGTTGTGACAAACCTCCAGTTAGTAGATGCAGAGTTGATTATTCGAAATGAATGGTAAAACTAACGACAAGAGTGACAGAAATGGAAAAGAGGATGGGAATACAATTAGATTTGGCTGAATCTAGCGAGAAACGAATATAAAATGCACGAAGAATGGTGTGTCCAATTATCGAAGAGAGCAGTTATGGAATAGTTACTCGCCATTTCTCGCCGTGAAGCGCAATTTGTCCGACGTTAATTTTCCCCCGAAGCACTTGTTACGTTTAAATGTCTCTTAGATGATCAACGGAGCCCGATACGCCTTGTCCATGATGACGCGCGATCAATACGAGCCACGTAACAGGATTAATTGGAGTGGCTGCACACCGAGACCCGGTTCGTTTTGCCTTTTTGCACCGAGAAATATCATCGGCTATTTGACGGTTACAGGCAAAACGCTATCACCTTCAAGTGCTCTCTTCTTTTACGTAAATATTCTAAGGTGTCAGTTAAAACACTAGTAAAGGGCCAGGAATGCAAAATATTATAGCATTCGAAGCCATTTGACCTAACGAGTATTCATGTAACGATGATATTAGCATCGATCTAGAGGCAATCGCTCTTTGAAATTGTCTCCGTGGTTATTCAGACGCTGTTCGAGAGGAGATTCGCATATTACGTGAGCTCGCATGTACACGTGATATCCAGGATACATGGTTCGATGGGAGTGCAAACTCAGGTGTGCACACGCGTCACGTGCCGCTCTATGCATACGCCTTACGACGTGCGTGCACGTTGCCACCGTGGAATTGATCCGTACACAGGCCATTGTGCACGTCATCTGCAAATCTGCGCTCAGTTCTCTGATAGTCGCGCCAGTCACCTATTACCTATGCTTCCTTTAGTTTCAGAAAAGCTGTTATCGTTTTTATCTCTACTAGACGCTACTAGCAATTTTTGGTTAATTATTTCAACGCATGTGCACTTACATTGGATAAGAAAATTTGGATAGCTCACAGTTGCGACCATGGTCTACTCTTCGATCATCGCCCGAGAGCTTATTCACGGAATCACGGCCACGTGCATGTGCTTGCATAGCTTTCGATGCAGCTATATATTAGGTCGTAACATATGTAATGTCCGATTCTGTTGTATCAATACTTTAAACCTTATTTTTTCGATAAATATTTGCCTTTGGAGATGTTTTAAAATGACAACTTCAAGATTAGACTTTCTTTTGTCAGATTCAGTCTTTATTTGTTTTGTTTACGTTGCTAAGCTTGCTTTTAATCGTCTTGCTTTCAAACATGAATCAACGTGATTTTCGCGTACTTTTTTTATATGAGTGGAAAATTGGTCATAACGCAGCAGAAGCAGCTCGAAACATAAATGCTGCATTCGGGAATGATACAGTTAACGAACGTACAGTGCGCCGATGGTTCGAAAAACTCGAAGCCGGAGATGAAAGCCTCGTTATTGGAGCACGCGGAAGACCCGAGCCGTCCATTAACGACGATCAGTTGCAGATCTCTATCGAGGCAAATACGCGACAAACAGTTAGAGATTTGTCCCAAGAATTCAGTGTAAGTCCCACGACAATTTCACGTCACCTGAAATTCATTGGGAAAGTGAAAAAACTGGACAAGTGGGGTACCACATGGATTTAACGAACGGTAGAAGCTCCAACGTCAAGACATATGCAATTCACTGCTAATCCGAAATGATAGGGACCCGTTTTTGGATCACATTGTCACTTGTGATGAAAAGCGGATACTGTATGACAATAGAGGACGTTCTGCCCAATGGCTGGACGCAGATGAATTCCCACGACATATGCCAAAGCCAGCCTTGCATCCAAGGAAGGATAATGGTCTCAGTATGGTGGTCAATGGCTAGTGTAATTCACTATAATTTCTTAAGGACGGGTGAAACGATTAATGCGGAGAAATATTGTGCCGAAGTTGAAGCAATGCATCAGAAATTGCGGGTAAACCAACCGGCATTGGCCAACCGAAAGGGCCCAATTCTGCTTCGTGATAATGCTCGACCGCATGTTTCACAAATAAAAGCTGAATAGCTTAAAATATGAAACTCTGCCTCATCCACCATATTCACCTGACATTTAAATCATTTAAACATTTAAATCATTTCCTCAACGAGAAAACGCTTATGAATCAAGAGACTGCCGAAAATGCCTTTAAACAATTTATTGTCACCAGACGTCCGAATTTTTATAAAAATGGAATTCAAAAACTTTTAACTAATTGGAAAAAATGCGTGGAATGTAACGGTTCTTACTTTGATTGATAAAATTTAATATTGAAGACCGCTAAAAATCGGACATTTCATATGTTACGGCCTAATACGTAAGTATAATAGTAAATCTGGCAAACTCGTAGTTGAATAGCTACGAAAGAAATACCATACTGTTCCTTGACACAAAGGTTAGGTGGAGGCTAAGAGAGGTGAGGGAGCGGCGATGCACGTGTGGCTCACGTGTCGCGCGACGCACGTGCATCGTGCTGTACCGTGCATACATATCGACGTTTTGCGGTTGGTCAGGACGGGCTGCGCTTCACCATGAAATACGCGTTCCATCCGCGCGGTACGCGTAAAAATCATTTTACGGATACTGTTCAGTCCCAAGAACCGTTTTCAACGACCGCGGTAATTGTTTTACAATCGCCGTGCCTCCAGGTCTGAACACTACCTGGGTCAGGCCCAAGCGAGGGGAGGCTTTTCCAACCAAAAAAAAGTACCGGGTTTGGTATTGAAATTTGCAATAATAAATTCTGTCCCCCAGAAGGAATCTCATCCGACAGAACACACACCAATAGGGCACTCGCAACTTTTTTCCATTTCCACCCGCGATTAACCAATAGGAACCGAATATTGTTTATAAAAGCACGTATACCACAGCTAAAACACTTGTACAACACGTCTGTAAAAACGCGACTAACACTAATTCTCAAAAGTATACAAGTACACTAGAAATTACAGGTACTACAGAAAAACACTTGAACGTTTTTTGAAGGTTTCAACAAGGCTTAGCGATCATATTATATTAGTCATTCGTCTCATAGATTGTCGCGAACGAGCGTAATGGAATTTACAACTCCGTGAGATTCGGCAAAACGAATTGCTGTGTATCGGAAAGGAACAAATACGAACCGCAGAGAACTCGACGCTGGGAACGATTCCGGAGGATATGCATGTACATGCATACACCGATGCACCGTTCCGAGGAGAATTCTGGGTGGCGTGTACCTAAGTGTAATATGTGACGAAGTTGCGTAAGTTAAGGGGTTACGTACATCTGGGTAGGTGAAAAAAATCGGTTTTCAGAAATACCTGGACTAGCGTCACAAAATGTTGTTAATAACAATTATTCTAAATGAAAATGATCTTCTTTAAAATAGTCACAACAATGATACCAACATTATATTTCGTCATCACTCTTTACTTATAACTTATTGAGTTACACATAGTTGGAATATTTTTTTATGTATATTTTTTAAATTATACGAAATATTTTACTAAGAAATAAATCTGTTTAAAAAATGTTTAGTCCCCTCCTTAAGGGGATATTCTAGTGTGACAGCCATTTTTGTTAGACTTCTTTGCAAATTTATTATAGAAAATCAGTAACAGTTATTAACATAAGCTTTATTCCTGTGTATTTACTTGTCTTTGGAAGATGATTACAAATTTTTTTGTTGAAAAATAATTAAATTTGACTGCAATGGAATACGTGAAACTCGAGCATGATGAAAAACGTACGTTGATGGTTGCCATTATTTAAGCCGTTCTGCGTATGCCTCTGTCTACAGCCGGTAGTAAAAAAAAAAAGAAAAATATTGAAAATTTAAAAAATGGCGATACTTTGAATATAAAGTTTTTTTTTGTATTTAAGAGGCTGTAAAAATGAGAAAAAAATATATTTTGGAATAATTTTACTACCGGCTATAGCTATAGGGGTGAGTCGTGCAGTACCGGCCAAAGCTAGATCTCGCTTATACTGTTAGTTGACTGCGCTATTGATGGAAAAACGAATGAATACTATAGCCCTGAACAACGTATTCCGGCGACGTTCTTTTTTCTTCAGTATTACCAGAGTCGAACGAATACTATAGCCCTGAACAACGTATTCCGGCGACGTTCTTTTTTCTTCAGTATTACCAGAGTTCTAAGACGTTTAACGTTTACACTGGTGTTCCGTACGACAAAAGTTATTTTTCATAGCTGCAATGGGTGGGCTCACGTGGAGTGTACGGATCAAGAAAATATCGATCACTTTATCTGTGATATTTGTAGACGTGCCTAAATAAACGTTCTCTTCTATTTTTAAATGATTACTAACATTATTTATTACTTAGACCTTAAAATCTACCAACTAAGTAGCTGGCCGGTACTGTACGACAATTTTTCGTTCGCTGCAAATTACAACTTTTTTATTTCTATTTAAGAAAAACGATTTGTCCCCTTTTATTAAGCACCCTTTGTACTACAAATTACTTTTATGAAATTTCATTTTTACCAACATTAGCTCAAGTTATAGTACAAAAACTTAGAGTGGCCGGTACTGCACGACTCTCCTCTACATGTGCTGAAGACATATGCAAAATTCGAGTTCGATTGGTACAGTAGTTTTTGAGATATCGTGGCAACCGTTTAAAAAAACATGGTTTTGAGAAACACGCGTTTGAAGTTTCAAGTGCAATTTACACAGGGATAATTTTATTTATCATTAATTCGCTAGTCCAGGACCATAGAGGGGACCTTCCTCATCTTAAAACAAATGTTGTTGAGCTGTTCCTTCTTCTTTCCGATCAATTCTGGCTTTTTTAGTGAAGTCGCTTGTGCGTTGTTCTGAGCGACTGATGCGAGTTTTGTTACAACAGTTCACATATATTTCACTTTCTTCACCAATTGTTACCCCCGTTACTGATAATACTTTATGAACGGGCAAAAATCCATTATTAAATATAATTACCACCAAAAAAGGAGAGGTTATTTCCTTACTTGTGTTAATAAACTATTATTATTATTATTTTATTACACTTTTCCGAACCTCGATCACAAGCCCAAGTAAATCCCACATGTATGTGCAGATTTAAATACATATTACAGACATACATACACTACCGGCCAAAAGTTTCGAATCACTACGTAAATTAAAAGAAACAGGATATTTCTAAGAAAAATTGAACGCCTACAAAGTAATTGAGGAAGTTTTATTTGTCAAAATACTTATAAGTAGAATATTTTACATTTTATATTATTTTTTGTACGAAGAAATAGATATTTTTCTTTAAATTGTCTTTTCATCAAAAAAACCGTCCTTACTTCTAGTGACAGCCTGACATATTCTGGGGATCCTGGCAATTAGTTTTTCGAGTATTTCTAAGTTTAAATTTTTCCATGCTTCTTGTAGTAGTTGCCAAAGGTGTCCTTTCGATGTTGGACAGTGCAACCGGATATTCTGATCGAGCTCTTCCCACAAAAATTCTATCGGGTTCAAATCCGGTGGTTGTGCTGGCCATGTCATATTCCTCAAGACCCGCTCTGTTTCTTTTTGCAATAAGAACCCTTTACACAATTTAGATGTGTGCTTAGGGTCGTTATCTTGCTGCATGATAAACTTTCTACGTATTAACCGGTGACCTGATGGTAGAGCGTGCTGTTCGAGTATCTGTTTATAGTCTTCTTTTTTCATTGTATTCTCTACTTTGATTAGGTCTCCTACTCCAACCGTTGAGAAACATCCCCAGACCATAACTGAACCACCACCATGTTTGACAGTAGGTACAATACACTCTGACAACATTTTTTCTTGTACAGATCGGCGAACAAATATCCTTCGGTGCGACCCAAATATTTCGAACTTGGATTCGTCAGTCCAAAGAACCTTACCCTAATCCGTAGATGTCCAATTTTTGTGACTTTTTGCTCAATCCAACCGCATTTTACAATTTTTCGACGAAAGCAATAGTTTCCTGACTGCTATACGGCCATTTAAACCTGCAGCTCTTAGTCGCCTTTTCACCGTGGTCAGAGATATTGGATTCGGTCTACTATCATTAAGTCCTACACGAATTTCCGAGGCCGTTAGTCGTCTGTTTCGTTTGCAAATAATATTTATTCTTTGTATGACACTTTCAATTTTCTTGCAATATTCCGCAAAGAATAACCTTCCTTTCTAAGTGTGATAATTGCACTTTGAGTTTCAAGGGGCCCCTGGACCAGCCAATTGGAATCTAAAATTGTAACATTCGACGCTTATTGGTAAACAAAAGAATCGCGAATTCCTATATAAGGCAAAAACAGAGTATCTTTCCCGGCAGTAGAAAAGTTCATTCCGAGCGTTGCCTTAAACTGAGTGTATGAATTATACAATAGTATTATGGACATAAGAAAATGCTGAAATCTCTTAAAGTATAATTCAACTTGTTAACATCTGATATATTAACGATGGATCATTCCAAAATTTACCGGTATATTCGATTTTGATAGAAATCGGTAAGTGATTCCAAACTTTTGGCCGGTAGTGTCAAACGATCTATAACTTCGTCATTTTCTCGAATACGACTATAAAATTTTAGAAGTATATTTTTTAAGTGCTGTACTTTCGATATATGTATAAAAACAAAATCGATTTTTTGGACTTGTCACACTAGAATACCCCTTTAAACTTTAGGCAATCCTCGACGTTCATACCTCCATTTTGGAGGCCAGCATTTCCGCGCGAGGGAACGTATAAAGGAAATAGGAGGGGTATGGTGTGGAGACGCGGCTCGGTGAATCTTTCGTAGGTTGTAAAAGAAGTTCGCCCGGCGTAATGAAACGCGGTTACCGTTCGTAGACGGTCCGCGACAGTTTTATTGTCGGCAAGTTTGGTTATTCGTTCTTTTGTTCGACAGTTTACGTGGCAGAACGTAGCAGGGATAGGTGGCTGGGCTAGGATCGGGGGCCGCGAAGCCGTTAAACAGAAAAGCTGGACAAACTTTCCGATCAACTGCGAACAGAGACTTTTCAGCCAGGCTGGGAAAACCCACTTCTCGTTCTGCACACCTCTACTCCGAGCTGTCCGACAACGAATCTCCGTCGAGACAAACTCTCTCTCTTTTCCCTCTCTTTACATTCGTATTTGCCGTCTTCTCGCGTGTCGCTTAACGCATTCTAAGCTCTCTTATTTTCCGCATGTGACTGCTACAGTACACATGGAGAAGGATTATTCTGAGAGATAAACGGAGAAATGGAAACGTGAAATTGGAAATCTTCCTTGAGATTCCTTTTATCATGGGTGTTGTTGAAATTTCAGTTGCTTCAGTTAATTGTACATTAATAATGAAACAGTTTTAGAACGACGAATTTGCGCGTCCTCAAACGACTTGATACGAACCAAAGTCGAGTAAAATTCGATGGGGCAATCGAGCAATAAATTAAATAACTCCTACTGCCTAGCTACAATTTCGCGCTCGAACCTTCGAAAGCTATATCGTCCACGTAGTTACGATCGAAAGCTCCACTAACTCGCGATACGAGCACCGCAGCGAGAAAGGTTCGAGAGACTTCCAGGAATTCCGGTTACCGTGGTAAAGAAAGGGTGCACGATTCCTTTCGCGGTTTTAACAGGGCTTCTCGGAATCGCGCGTGGGTAGCTTTATTCAAATACTTGTACTTCTCCATCTCCCTCCTCTCTCCGTCCTTCTCTGTTGCTCCCCCGAGTTCACTTGGGGTTTCGTCATAGCGCGCCGCGGAGGAGAGAAATCGATGGACAGGGAACTCGATATCCAAGCTGCTTGGAACAAGAGGAAGACGATCAAACTGAAGGAGACAGTGGCCTCGGGGTGGCAATAACTCTGGAACCATGGTCATTTCTCTCCTCTCAACATCCCTGACCTCTCGAGATTTCCATTAATCTCGGAGAAAATCATTTCTTCCCTTCTTTCCAACGATTCCCCATTCGACTCTTTAATGGCAGTTCACCGAGGGAAAATTATAGTTTTCGATGAGACTAGCTTTCACAGTCACGGATTCTTTCCAGGAAAAAAAAGGAGAAAAGATTGGCGTGTCCTGAGAACGTCTTCGACGGGAAACTTCACTCCTCTAGACGAACTTGTCCTCTTCGACACTGAGTAGGAGATGGAAGAGGATCGAAAATAGCCGGAATATTCGATAGAATAGGTTTGTCTGGCCGGTGGAAAGCTATTGGATCATCAAGGGAACCGATTCCTCGTCGTTTACGAGCTCTCATCCTGGACACAAGAGATATTATTGGGTAAACGTGCGATCACACCACGTCCAGCATCTCTCGCTCGCCTTTTCCCCGTTACATCCGGATGCTCCGTCTAATTGATTAACGTCCTCGCTAAATTCGATGCTGGAGTTGTTTCGAAATTCAGAGCCACTTCAAGGCCTATCACTAACGTCAACGCTATCTTCCCTATTCCTTTCTACTTTCATTTCCTCGCGACTCTCTGATTTACTTGTACATTAAAGTCTCAGTTTCCACGTTAAATTATTGGAGGGCGCACCTGTTCAAGATGACGAAAGAAAAAAAGAAAGGAGGAAGGAAGGAGAGTCGTCGAAGCTCTTAAACGCGGACCGCGTACGAAAAGCTCTGCAGCTGCGCGGATAATCCACTGTTCATGGGCATGCATATGCATTCGGGGACGCGCACCGGTGCCCGATAAGGTATTACGCTTCTCCGTGGGTTACGTTCTTGCAAATATAGATAAGCGACATCCGTTGAATTTAGCACGAGGATAATTTGTTCTATCGTTAAAAAAGAAAAAGTAAACTTGAGAAAGATTTAGACCTTTTGGAAATAAGCATAACAAGAAGATGCAAGTTTGACATGTAAATTTGCGTGACTCCTCTGCAAGGATGTTCGATAAAAGGTTTGCTCTCTATCTAGGCGTGTTATTAGAGGCTATCCACGGTAAAAGGCATAAGACAGGGATGAAACGAAATGAAAGGGAAGGGAAGGAGGTGCGTTCGACGAGCAGAAATAGCCAGGAGAGATAGCGCACGGTGCATCGGCTAATTGCATTACTGGCAGCATCATCGGCGCAGCCTCCTCCTTTTGCTGCGAGATCATACGCATTTACTTAATGTACGTGGCACACAACCACTCCGTGCACTTAGCCCTGAGGTATTGGCTCATAATTCTCTCCCTCGACGGAGCACAGCCGACGTTAAATGTGTATGCATATTTATACGGGACGAGTTTCCACCGGTTACTCGCTCGAAAATTAATTTCCTTCTCCTTTGTCTCTCATACTCCCTTACCTCTCAATAACGATTATAAATGCTGAATTTGTCGCTTCTTTTTCTTTCCTTTCTTTTCTTGAGAGATAGTTATAAGAAGATCAAAATTCAAGATGTTCATTCGCGATTGCGCGTTCGATTTACCGAAGTCTTCCCTTTATCGCCCGATTTACGAGCCGGTAAAGCTATGAAAGGTTCACGTACACCGTTTCCTGGTCCGCGTCGAGCCACGAATTCTCTCGTGTGCTCCCGCGGTCCCTCGTAAAACCTCCAAATCGGTATTGCGAAAAATCAACAAGCAGAGAGAGAGAGAGGGGGGAGGGGGAGAGGACGCGATTTATTTATCTATCCTTCGAGAACACGCTGGTCTCTTTTTTTACGACGTAATATGGACTCTGGGGAAAGTGCATCGTTTATGCGAGCGCAACTCCCGACCCTTCGTCCCATGCAAATGGCTCGAAGCGGTAACTCCGAGTCGCTGCGGCACCGGCATCCCCTCAATTTCCATAGCCGAGGCCACGATACCACCCTTCCTTAATCGTTCTATCTCGCGAATGGCTCGAAGCGCGATTGTTCGACGGCTGTCGATTCAGTCGAACGGAGATCTAAACCACCACATTCTTTCAACTGATTCTTCTCTTACCTTTTGTTCTATATATTTCACATCGATTTACACAAAGCTCTAAAGCTACAGTTTCGCTGGAAAAGAGGAGGTGTAAAAACGTAATTCGACTTTTTTAACCACCCTCAGAGTCCGACCGGCATTTGGTGATATCTGTACTTCTCTTATTTGTTCCTTAATTTTTCGCAGGTTTACGTAGCGAAGGGAGAAAAGCTCGTTTCGCTGAGGGTAACACGGACAAGAATAATGCCCGGCTAAGGAACGAATTTTGTACCCGGAAGCCGATGGAAATTGCGGGGAAACAATGTTGTCGCGCGGCGACAAAGACATATGCCCCTAACGAGAGGCGAAAAGACGGCCAGGTTGAATAAACGGGGACAGAGATTGAGCTGGATGAAACGAGGCTGTCGGTGAAAAATGTGGACATCCGACGAGGGCGGCGCCTCGTATGCTGTTTACCAGTCGACTGAAATCTTTCAATTTGAATTTTCCGGATTAAGTTACGGTTCCAATTATTGTACAACCGTGCAGTCGGATCTGACAATCGCGAGTCTTTTTCAGCCCGCTGACCCGCTTGCACCGATCTAGAAACGCCAACGATTGATCGGAGGATTTAATTGATATTCCGGTTCGATACGTTTAGCGCCAGCTCTCAACTCATTATTCGAGCGTCGCCATTCCAGTTATTTCAAAATCGGTTACATCTTCTCACATTCAGACCAACTCGGAGCATAATTAATAATTTATCAATTCTTCCAATTTTAGTGTAGGATCGCGAACGTTTTTGCCTTCGTTCGTTCTGTGATGCCCGGTTTGCTCCAATTCCTCGAAGCTAAGAGCAGATATTGGGGCATCCCTGAGTTAAAACACTTTGGGATTAACGGAGATTTTGATGATACGTGACGTGCGCGTGGTAGAATGAATGCGGAAATGGAGAAAATAGGGCTATTTAAGGGTTCTGGGAAGATGGACTTTGGGTTGTGACTATGCAGGAGAGTTGGAAGGTGAAGAGTCCAGTATGAGTAATGGCGAAAGTGGATGACTAGTTGTGAATACAGATAAAGCTAAGGACTAAGAATGAAAATATTTGAGGGTGTAACAGTTCGTTTCTCAAGAAACGGGGGAGGGGAATGAAAGTGCAGGTAGAGAGCAGGCTCTTTTCGCGAGGACCACCATTAGTTTCAACGGTCACGGGGGAAAAACCAAAGGGGGTGTGTGTGCATGGTGGAAGTATGAATATTCGGGAGAGGATGAAAAAAGTGTGGTGTAAGAATTGGAGAAAAGAGGATACCTTGAGTGGAATAGATAGTATAGTGGTAATACGCTAAATTTCTAATTAACTTAGACGTTTAGTTTCCATTTTATTTTGTTAATAAACTACTGTTATTGTTAATGCTCGCGGTTGTGGCGATAAACTTTCGAGCTTTGTGGATGTTTGCACGATGTTGTGCCGTCTAGATACTGGTTCGAAGGACCACCCAAATGATTGGGACTTGTAAAAACTGATCTATTTCTAACGCGTGATGCGAGCTGGTTCCACCTTGCTTCTCCTTGTTCGTGGTGGTTGAACGACTACTCGACGACTCAACTCTCCGACGTCCGTGAGAAGGATATTTGTTGGGACACGCTGATTGGTTAACGGTTAACGATTGCATTTGCCAATCGCACTATCACCTTGGAAGGGCGGGAGACGGTCGCGAGGGGTGGGCGGAAGGTCCCAAAAATCTGGAATTTCCTCCGGGTGACTAATCGGCAAGCGGACCGTTACAGAAATTCGTGGTTTATGGTATGGTAAATTACTAAAAATCTAGCAAAGCAATTCTAGTGACCCTCGCAGGATATGATTAGACCCGTGCAAGCAGTAAACGAAAATCCTCAACTCAAAAATAACCGTTCCCGGTCGATAGTGCCATAAACCGTTTCTACAGAAAACCTAACAGTTGTTATTATTACATATAAATACACTTTTCCAAACTTCAATCACAAGTCCAAGTAAATTCCACATTAATTCAGTTCAAGTTAGTTCCAGTTTCACTTTAGCTTAGTATTATGACATCTGAGGTGGAAAGTTAACCGAAATAAATTTGCCGGTGAAAGTATTTAAGCGTCGAAATATAAGAAAGATAAAAATGGTGAAGAAACGATCCTGTAAAAACGTAACAGTCGCGCGGTAAAAGGATACACGGTGAAATCTAGAACGAATGTGAAACCGCTATTGAGCGGGGACGGAAATTCGTTCGAGGAAAGCGTCCAATCGAGATTCCTCGAAGTCAAAGCGTCAAGATACGCGTGACGCGTGCTTCTGACTCGAGTTATCTCACGGCATGCGTTCGTGCATCCGTCGATAACTATTCTACTATTCCACCTCTCCTGCTCTTTGACGCCCCCGTGACGGTTTAATTTCCAAGAAAAAGAATCGATTCGCGCCTCTTGGAACTACCACCTACGTGGAGAGAGGGAGCGTGACGCATCGATCGAGTGCGCGTCCTTCCCTCCGACTGATCGCTCGCTCGCTCGCCTTTTCTCTCCGGGCGTAAATCATCCCTGGAATCGTGGCTCGCGATCCGGAACGGAAAGGCGATCGTCCAATGGCGTAAATAACCGAGGACGAAGCCAATTTTCGCCCACCGTCTTATCGATTCACAACTCCTGGGATACACTCTATCAACAATTCGTGCTTCAACCATCGTTCCATGAAAAGGACACCAAATTACACGTTCGTTGATCAAAAATCATTCTTATTCGGTGATAATGTTTCGTTAATTTTTTCCACGGGTACATCGAGTCGACCCGTATCAAAAAGTATCCATTTCTATGTACCCATCCCTAGATAATACACCCGTGTTTTTCCCCTTGCTATACACCTATCCCCCGATTTACACTGAAGATAGGTTCCTTAGAAAACCGTGTGAATCGAAAAGAAACTAAAATGTGCATAATTCAGTCATTTATTTCAACGTAAAACAAAACTAAATATATCTTAAAAAACATACAAATAACGGTCTATTCATAAAATGATAAAAATATAAAGGTATATGTTGCGATTCAAGTTCGATGTTAGATGAATTGGAAACAATTTCAGATCGGCGAGCCTTGGTAATGAAATCCGTAATTAACAATTGTGTTTGGTTTCTGATCAAATCTTTATAGACCTCCTCATATTGAAATCGTGTAAATAAAGTACCGTGTAAATCGGGGGATAGGTGTACTAACTTTTTGTCCCTTTGAATCGATGGTTTTAAGAGCAATCTAAAAATTTGCATAAGCTGGTATAAATCGAGCCCTGTCTCGCCTATTCTCGAATATCCTGCAAGAACGCGTGGATGAGAAGCTCCGCTCGAGACTCCATTTAAGCGACGTTTACAAAACGTTCCACGGATGAGCACTGTGACGAGGAGAACGCGCGGAAATTCCGACCTTTAGTTCCACGAGAGTCGAAATATAGCGACAGTCGAGTCTATCCGAGGAAATATGGGAGAAAATACTCACCGAGGACGGCGAGAGTGATATCTCCTTCGAGGATGGTCGTGTCGTTCCTCGCCCGACACGAATATCGTCCCGCATCCGAGGCTCTCACCTTCTGCGCGTAAATCGTCTGGTTCGCACTCTCCGGGTACAGGATAAAGTGACTCTCGCCACCTGGCCATGGATAAGCCCTGTTGTCCTTGTACCTGCAACAATAATCACGATTGCATTATTATCTTTGCCATTCGACATTTAAGCGCTACACTTGACAGTGATGCAAAAAAGCAAGCGAGAATAAAGATGGAAGTTAACTTTTCTTTTCTTCTTCCTGTCCCCTCAATGGCACAGCATTCCCCGCATGAAAGTAATATTGAACTCGTTAATTTCGCGAGTTCCACGTCCAATTGGTCTTCTGGGGAATTGCGCGAGCACTGCGTCGTAAGAATTCGTTTGCCGTTGCCATGAACGCGATATTGGTACGTGTAGCCCGCTCGTCGAATGGGAAATAAATAAAGAACAGCACGTATCTGCGGTTCCGTTTTCACGGAGGGTGAGAGAGAATCCTCCTGATTTATTCGCTACGACAGCGCATCGCGAATTTTCCAGCGCAAAGAGCTGTTTCTCTTCTCTCTTCCCCTTTCATGCTCGATAAGCTCGTACAAAGGAACACCATATATTTCACGAGAACCAGCAGCCTCGCGACAATCGGAAAGCATTTTGAAACGCGCAAAGAAAGAGCGCTCCCTTCCTCTTTCTCACGGCGGGCCGCTCCCTGTTCTTCAAGAACGTGACCTGTTCGTTTGCCTGCCTTCCTTCCTTCCGAGAACACCTTTATTTGCGCTCAACAGAACCACACGCGTATTACACGCAACGGATTACAATGGACGCGAGGCAGGAGGAAGCTTTGTCTTCGAAATCATCTTTTCTCCGCCTTCCTGGAACTAAAACATTTTGGGAGTGGCATTTCTCCGACGCCTACCTCCCGAACGTTGCTCGCACATCCTCCACTCCCCAGATCCCATCGAGGGAAGAAGCTTTCTTTCATCGATAGTCTGAATGAAAAGTTTTCCAAGGGAGCTGTTTCCAATCAAACGATTCTCGGCGACATCCGATTCCTGTTACACGGCTTATCTCGACCGGAGACCTGCCTGCCTGCCGATTTTCCAGGGCAGCGATGAAATTCTACTCAAACGATTTCCAATAGCACTTGACTCTACCGGCAGGATTTTTGAAGAGCACGAACCCCAAAGGCGACAACGCTCTCTCGATAGAAGTAGACTACAGTCGAGTTCAATTCCGATCCAACGACTTTCCAACTATTTCCGCTGCGATTCTCATCGTCGTTGCGAAGCAAACAATCGTCGTTCCGATCACGATTCACCAGCTAATTAGAAGAATCGAATAAAGCAACGGCAGCGTGTTGCGTCTTGGACGTTTCCATCAATAAATCTGTTTTGTACTTGGAAAAATGTGACTAATTTATAGGAAAAGCGAAAGTCAGAATTTCAGTACGTCGACCAATTATGATGCTTTTCATCCCATACGATTCAGCGAAGGGTTCCAGTGATTTTATGACACGACAATTGCTACCGAGTAGGCACCAGAAAGGCTTGCAGAAACGCTGAGTTTCTGCGTCCGTAAAACAATTTCTGAGCCTCGTCTTCTGGATAAAAGGAAAATAGATTTAGGAAAGAGACACTCAAAAATAGCGTAGATGGTCGACTGGATCATAAAGTGAGACGCAGGTGAATTACGGACGATTTTTATTTCGCGAAATAATTTCGAAGCACGTCCCCTTTCCGGGCGACGCGACATTCCTCCACCATTTCGCGGTAACTGCGCGGAAACCCCTTCCTCCTTGCTCTTCACGGCTCCGTCTTAACCAGCAAACAATGATCGCGAGAAGGAGAGCGAAGAACGAGTCGATAATCGAGCTTCTTCCCATTCCCACACCAACTTTAATCGAGTTTCTCCGCGGACTCTCCGAAAGACGATCCGTTCGAGCCAGGCAGATTCTATTTATCCGAACGCTTTTACGCCTCTTTTTCAATTATCGACTCGACGAAACTGGCGCTATAATAATCAAACACTCCTCCATTCCGCCCGAACGAAAATATTTCACGGGCCATATGTTTGTTTGAAGAAGGAGCCGCTGGCTTCTTGCGTTTATCGATTACTATTGCGCCACGGAGACCTCAACGTTTAACTCTGTTTGCTGAGAAATCAGTCGCCGATAGGACCTGAAAGTTTACCCCAATATTTTTAGTGAAAACACCGCGATCTCTTTCGGCTCGGTTCGACGGTATATCTAGTCCCCGTGTAATCGGACCAAACATGAAAAAATGCTTCTCTTTCAACGCAAATTTTATCGCTTTCTGTCGGCCCCATGTGGAATAGGCGCAGTTCAGAACTGCTGGTTCCTCGTGTACGGAGCAAGGAATTTGCGATGGCTCGCGATTTTTTATGGCAGGCCACGAGAAAGTAGCTCTCCCTCGCAAATTGCAGAGCAGTGGACAGGATACGACGATTAGGTAGGGACTGGGATCGATTTCGAGGCGAGTAATCTTCCACTTTTCTGTTCGCGGAACCGATTAGGGGAAAAAGCGAGCCGCTGATACGGTTCTACGGCCACGTACGTACGACATTTCCACCGCTCGTCCGCTCTGCGTGTTCCGCGACCGTGTTGCTCGCCTCGCGCGTC